>NC_143579.1:30340577-30643312 GCF_048544385.1 Mastigoproctus giganteus
GTCTACCTACACTTTTCGCCCGATGACAAGGAGCAGAGTCGTCCTGAAAGATGCAGTTACTTGGCAGGTTGAAATGGTTGGCAGGAATTCCCTACCAGCCAATTGACTGGTAGGAATTTCACTATAGACACCATACAGTCTGGATGGTATTCTTCACCGCGTCTACGGCGAATCGTTTGTCTCCTATCAGAGCCATGCAGGTTGAATTTCGTCTCATCGAGAAAATAACTGACTTCCACTGCCTGGGGGGTGGGTCCATTTGACATGCCCCTTACACCAAATGAATCGGGCCATTTTCATTTTTTGTGTGAGGAGAGGCTTCTCTTAGGGTTAGAAGTCCATTTTTTAAGAGGCGTCTTCTGACTGTTACTGCACTTGCTGCCACTCCTGTATGTTCTTCCCATTCTCTTTTCAGCTCAGACGAAGAAGCTTTACGGTTTTTAAGGCTTAAGCGCTTCAAAACGCGGTTGTTTTGGGGTAGAGACTCGTTTGCGTCCGGTTCCTTTTTCCTATCAGCAGAACCAGTATTCTTGAGTTTGGAAAGAAATCCACTAACTGTCGACTGATTACAAGATACTCTATAAGGAATATGACGGGAAGAACATCCTTCTTCAAGTAAAGCAACAATAGCACTCTTTCTTCGTGGCGTCAACTGCATGTAATTCGCCATCTTGACACAAGCAAGGAATGACTGCAACTCTTGCAGAGCGTGCTTATATAGCTGAAAGTAACAGCTGATGCAATATTACGTCATTACCTACGCGTGTCAATGTTATCTGATGCAATCTGTAAGAAATATTGCCATATTCTTACGTTATTCGTACGACAATTACAATTTTAAGGGGTGATGCACTTTCTTTGAATACCAGTGTATATGATGTTGAATTTGTATTTGGTGTATTGTTGTTGTTTTTCATGTCCTGCGGACCATTATGTTGTATGTAATGGTTTCAGATGTTTAACTATTTTATGGAATGTATATAAGTTTTTGTTGTATTTCTTTATAAATATTGAGTGTAAATCCTTGCCATTTATAGTTGCCTCTGCTTTTGAATTTACGGATTATTTGAGTTTTTAATTCTTTGGAAACTTTGAATCTATTTGGGTGGTGTCCATATGTTTTTCTGTTGATTGTTTCTTCTTGTGAACTTTCACTTATAGAAGCCACCGATTAGGTGTGCGTATGATTGTTCGTTTTAGGTATGTGTATGCATGCTCATATTACTGTTAATTAGTATATTTTATAGTTCTAATGAATTACTGCTCGTTGCTTTGATATTATAGGTATATTTTGTGAACTTGCATTGAAATTGTTGACTTGTATATATGCTATATGTTTTGAGTTATGTGTACAGACACTCTGTTGCTGGTGCAAGTTACCAATCCAAAATTATGTTGTTGAAACATAATTTTGGATTGGTCGTTTTGCTGCCTGATTGGATCAAATATGTCAAATTAATTATTGTTAACTCATAACACATGGCGTTTGTGTATGTTTAGCATATCTTTGTATGTATAATATTATATAATCTTTATTATTCATTTATTAGTCATTTGTCTGAAGATGTATATATTTGACTTATCTCTGTCATACTAGTTTGTATTATGTTGAGACTTCCTGTAAGTTTTCTCCACTCTCCTCTGTTCTTTTCTTATTTTATTCTTTGCACTTCTTTTCTGATGGATCCATTTGAGTTCCCTCACTGTTTTATTCTTTACTTCCCTTACCGGTTCCTATACTTCACCAAACTATTTCATTTTTCATATTTCTTCTTTTCCATCCTCTTTGGACTTTTCCCAAGTTGTTGAGCTTGATGCCAGTTTCGGGAGTGACACGCGTTGCCCTAATGTTTCCGCTTCTCATCCACTAAGAGCCAGGCGCCGGTCGCGACACAACAGAACATACACTCTACACTTACACAACAAAATGTTACATAAAAATGGCCGGCATTGGCTTTTACCTCACCACAAGATAATAATAATAAGATTCTTTATTAACATAAATTTTATACAATAATGATTCCGTACACAGAAATCCAGAGGAATCTTACAATTTGTTGTTTATACAAGTGATTTTGTTTTATATAAAAAAAAAAAAAAAATGTTTAACAGCGGCTAATGGGGAAAACCCCGGGTTCCGCAGATCAACACATGAATATTTATTTATTTATTTATTTATTTTAGTGTATCTGATACAATCAAAGAATGTAAATATGAATAACTATCACAGTCAGTAGCGGTCCCACGATTTTCTAAAATAGTTAAATCACGTAATGGAGGGGGGGAGCTAAAACAATGTTTCGGAAAATCAAAGCTTTAGTCATCGTCTAAAAGTAAAAATTCCGCATTATTTTGTCTAAAGGATCCTACCTGGTACTTCCCTTAATCATAGTGATTTATTCTTTCAGATATTGAAATGCCTTTCTGCATTTCTATTGAAATTCAGATATGCAAATTCCTTTCTAGAAGTTGACTTTATTTTTGCATTTTACTTGTCTCGTTTTAGGCATGTCTTCCTACCATTTGCAATCCGTCGACTGAGTGTTGTTTGGATGGAAACTGCCGACCATTAGGTGGACAAGGTAACATCATTATTTTGGTATTTTTAATTTTACAATAAAAATATCTGGTTGATAATTTTATAGCAATATTATTTAAAATTTTACATAAAATTTTATAGTAGTAACAATTTTACTATTTCAAGAGCAGAAGAATTCATTTTATATTTATTTAAACATTACCTTATGAATGCATGTTTTAACACGAGTATTTACTTGTAGCTTGATATTTTTTTAATTATTAATAACAAGATACACAACAGGTAACCATTAACAGTGTATCTGAGATCTGAATAGTATTAGTATTAGTAACGGCCGTATGGTGCAAGAAAGCCTATGGCTTATGCTGCACCAGCCAAAAAAAAAAAAAAAAAAAAAAAAAAACCGAACAAAACAATGATATAAACAAAAATTAAATAAATAAATAAATAATAATTAATAAATAAATAAAAATAATAAAATGAAATAAAAAATAAATAAAAAGGAAATTAATCCTATCATCCTATGCGCTTCCCTTACCCGAAAGTACTATCCAGATGACCTTTGAATTTCCCCAAACTGTCGGCCTCTACCACCCATGAAGGCAACTTATTCCAATAATTTATAACTCGCTGGCTAAAATAAAACTTCCTGCAGTCCAATCTAAACATTTCCCCCCGTAACTTGAATTTATGTCCCCTAGTTCTAGCATCATTTATAATCTTGAAAATTTTGTCCTCATTCATTTTACTGATGCCTCTCAGAGCCTTAAACACCTCAATCAAATCTCCTCTAAGGTGTCTAGTTTCCAAACTCTGCAACCCACATATTCGAAGTCTTTCTTCATAAGGACGCCCTTTTGCCGATCTCACCAGGCGAGTTACCCTTCTTTGCACCCTTTCAAGAAGCTCGATGTCTTTCTTTAGGTGCGGTCTCCATACTTGAACACAGTATTCCAAGTGTGGTCTAACATAAGCCTTATATAATGCGATTATCACGTCCCTATCTCTACTTGCAAAAGTTCGATAGATCATCGATAGGACACCATGGGCCTTCCTTGCAACCTGTTTACAATGCTCAGAGAATTTCATGTCTGACCGTATCGTAACACCCAAGTCCCTTTCCTCCTGTACTGGGTTTAGTTGAACTCCACCAAGTGAATAAGTTTTTTTGGGATTACTGTTTCCCAGATGTAATACCTTACACTTTGTTGGATTAAAGCACAGCTGCCATTTTTCTGACCATTCCTGAAGTCTATCTAGGTCTCTCTGAAGAAGCTCAGCTTGACAGTGATCATTAACTACTCTACCAATTTTAACATCATCTGCAAATTTAGACATCACGCCCTCTATCCCTTCATCAATGTCGTTTATGAAAATTAAAAACAACAGTGGTCCTAATACTGATCCTTGGGGAACCCCACTTCTTACATCAACCCAATCTGAGGAATAGCCATTTATCACAACCCTCTGCCTCCTGCCCTGAAGCCATCCTTCTATCCATCTAAGGATTTTCCCAGTGATTCCAACCTGTTCTAGCTTATAAAGCAACCGCTCATGTGGGACTGAGTCAAAAGCTTTGCTGAAATCTAAATAAACAATGTCGAAATTATTCCCTAAATCCAGCTCGTGTGTGACCCTTTCGAAATAGTGAACCAGATTTGTTAAACATGATTTTCCCTTTACAAAACCATGCTGAGTATCCTTGAGAATTTCAATTCGATCCAAATGATCCTGAATTCCACCCTTGATCATTGCCTCCATGATTTTCCCTACTACTGAAGTCAGACTGACAGGTCGATAATTTCCCACTTCACTTTTAGAGCCACCCTTATGTATGGGAGATACATTTGCACTTTTCCAATCCAAGGGAATCTCCCCAGAGTCTAGTGATGCTCGCATAACCAGCCTCAGTGGTTCAATGCACTCGCTTGCCGCCTCTCTCAAGATTATAGGGTATATTCCATCAACTCCAGGAGCCTTACTGGTCTGTAGGCTTGAAAGTTTTTTCATTAAATAATCTTGCGAAATTTCAATATCATTAATTACATATTTTTTAACTTCGCTCCCACAATTTCCCATTGCCACAAAAGGCTTTTCATTTGTAAATATCGATGCAAAATAACTGTTGAGTTCATCTGCAACGGCAGCTGGTGTATTTATTACTATCCCCTTTCCCTTACGTAAAGGTCCGATCTGGTTTGTCCTGCTCTTCTTGGCATTTATATATGTGAAGAATTCTTTATCCCCCCTCTTTGCTCTGTTTGCTAGTGATTTCTCATAAACTGCCTTTGCCTGTCGAACCTTTTCTGTGGCTCTATTACAGATCACCTTGTAGCTGTTATAGGCTTCAGTACTTTTTATTGCTCTGTAACCTTTCCATGCCACCTTTTTCTGCTCAAGTAATGTGGCAACTTCACTATTCATCCAACTTGGAACCCTTCTCGTGGAGTATTTTTTTAATGGTATATACGCATTCAAGGCATCTGTGATTAATGTTTTAAAAGCATACCACAGTTCAATTGTATTCATTCATTATCTTCCTGTTGGATCTAATAAGAGATCCAACAGGAAGATAAACATTGATATAGATTTAAAATTAAAATCATATGTACAAAAGAGGATTGCATTAAGTTAAGTTAGCGGTAAAATAAATAATAAATTAATTAGTTAGAGAATAGAAAAATAATAAAAAAATAATAATAAATTACAATAATTAGGTGAGAGCTAGTCACTTTGCAGTTTAAGTGAAGAGGCAAACTTGTGCATGGAGTTCATCAGTGATTGTGAGTGTCAAAGAAGTCAATGAGAGAGTCATTTGCTGATTTGCAGATTCTGTTCAGTGGACTGAACTTCATAAAGTCCGTGGTGGCAGAGTCAAGGCGAAACGGTGTAAGGTTCCTGGCTTGTCTACAAGGAGCATTGAAGTTATTTTACTAAGGATTACTTTGGCTAGAAGGGTTATGTCAGCAATAACTCTTCTAGTGCACAGAGGCCTCAGATGAAAGTAATCACACAGCGATTCATAGTACACTCTGTGATAAAATAGAGGATAATGGAACGTAAGGGAACGGACAAAATTAAATTTTTTTTCAAATTAAAAAAAAAAAAAATTGGACTGCTTAAATTTTGTTAATTAAAGTTTTCGTGTCACAATTCCAGATGGGTGAGCTGAATTCAAGGATTGGGAGAACTATAGTTTTATAAAGGATGTCAGCATATCGGTAGTTTTTGAACTTGTTGTTCCGTTTGATAAATCCCAGTGTTTTGAATGCTTTGCGTGATTTTAAGGATATAAAATTTCGCACTGCTGGAAAAGAGAATCCCCAAGTCGTTAACTTGATCACACCTTTCGATGATCACAGAGTTAATACTGTACCCCGTATTTATTAGTTGTGGAGATTTGCAGGATGAGAAAGATTACTTTGCACTTCGAGGAGGTTGCAGACAAAACATTCAGAGATAGCCACGGAGGAAATTTATTGAGGGCGCATTGAAGCTGTTGAGAATCCGTTATCTCCTACATTGCTGAGTAGATCTTAAGATCATCTTCATAGAGAGCAACTTGAATATTGTAGGTGCAGATGAAAGAAGGAAGATCATTTATGAAAACAAATGAAAAGTAGAGGACCTAGGGGAGAGCCTTGAGGTACTCCACTTAGTAGTATAAAACGGTCCGAGTTCACTTGATTGAAGATAACGCTGAAGGAACGATGCGTAATATAGCTGCGTAGCCATGAGAGCAAAGGGTCACGGATACTATATTGCTTAAGTTTTTCTAGAAGTTGTTCGTGCGGGACTTTATCAAATGCCTTAGATATATCTGTGTGGACTGTATCAACTTGAAGGTGGTTATCAAGGACTTCAGAGGTGTATTGCCAGAACGGAAGCAAATTTGTAACTACAGACTTGCCACTGCAGAAACCATGCTAGTTCTCATCAATGTAAGGCCTGAAGAATTCGAAGAGATGTTTGTGTACTGCTGTGTCGAAGAGTTTAGCCAGACTGTTTTGCAACGATATGGGTCTGTAATCAGTTACATCATTTTTATCGCCCTTCTTGAAAACTGGAACTATATTGACCTGCTTAAAGTGCTTAGGATACTTCCCCTGCCTGCGAGACAAGTTGAAGTTCCGCAGTATGAGGAATTTTAAGGTAGCGACAGTCATTTTTTAAAATAGGCCAGGAATGTTATCTGGACCTCTAGTATAGTCATTTCTCGATCTTTTTAATGCTGACTTTAAATCTTCATCTGTGATAAAGATGTTGATGAGAATAACATCTTTAACATATCTATGAAGTCAGGAAATGAGGCAGGTCTCGATGTATCGTTTGTTTGGATTCTGGAAAAATGTTTAGCAAACTCTTGAGCAATACTGAATTCGTCCGATAAGGGAATTCCATCTGCGTTATGGAGTTGTAACTTTCTACTGGTTATATTCTTATTCTTCATGAAATTCCTGACTGATTTAATATCTCTGTGAGTAAGTAGACTGTCCTGAACTGACTCTGTATACATATTGTAAGATTTTAATGTGAGGGTTTTCACTTCTTTGCGGAGTTGGCTGAATATTTCGTAGCATCGACTGTCACCTGATTGATTATATTTGTTTCTCTAGAACTTTTTGGATTTAATTTTATGTATTAATTCGCTGTTATACCAATGCGGGCAGGTAGAGCGTGCCGTCAGATGGGAATGTGGAACAATGTTAGAAATAATTGAGTGGACTCAGTCGATCAGGTTATTGGTGAGCACATCGATGTCATCAACAGCATCAAAGAGCTGTTTGTCCATATTACTCAGAGCTAGGTTGAGCAGAGGCCAGTCAGCCATTCTGAAATTGAATCGTGGAGAACGGGAGCTGCATTTGAAGTTATGAGAAGTCACGGTGATGTCTAAAGTAATTGGTAAATGATCCGAGTGGAATATAGGATTGTCTTTGCGAACCTCTATATGAGAAGAGGAGAATATTAGGTCAAGGTAGGCATTTTCTCTGGTTGAAAAATTGCAAACTTGTTCAAGACTATAGCTGTGAAGCATGTTAAAGAGAGCCCTAGTCCGCAGTGATGGAGAAGATCCTAAATTGGCCAGTTGACAGTTAAAGTCACCATAAACCATTGCTATGGCAGCAGATTGAATTAGCGGGAAGATAAGATTCCAGAGAGGTTTCTAAGTACTGAAGGTTACTGTTAGTTAAGGGAGATGGAAAATAAAGTAATACTAATAAAACTTTTAACTTGCCATGATGGAGAAGGCAATATAATGATTCAGTATTTGTGAAATATGATAATTTCACAGAGTATATGGTTAGAATGTATAATAGCTACTCCGACTACACAAGATTCTCTGTCCTTTCTATGGATTGTATATTGCCCATCCATTCCTCTGTAATCTCCTGTTCATCAATATCTATGGAGAGCCAGGTTTCAGTGAGCAGGTAAATGTCGCAAATATGTGAGCCTTGGATTGCTCTAAAGTGGTTTAGGTTTATAACTATACTCCTGCAATTAGCATTAGCATTAGCATTAGCATTAGTAGACGCATTTGATACAAGAAAGCAAGCTTATGCAGCATCAGCCAAAAAAATAAAATAAAATAAAATAACCACTTCCACTGCACCCCTCTGTTCGTTCGAAATACCTGTCCAGCTGAGCCTTAAACTTATTTAGGCTATCAACTTCCACGACAAGGGATGGAAGTCTGTTCCACTACCCAACGACCCGCTGGCTAAAGGCAAATTTCCTCACGTCTATCCCACATCTGTCTTTCCTCAATTTGAATTTATGCTCTCTCAGGTGATTACTCTGAGCAAGAGGAAGAATCCCATCAGTATTGAGCATGCTCAAGCCATTCAAGGCTTTATACACCTCAATCAGATCATCTCCGTGGTGCCTAGTCTCCAGACACTGTAATTTGCAAAACTTAAAGCCTTTCTTCGAAAGAGCACCCCTTTGTTCCATTCATTAATGTTGTTGCCCTTCTCTGTACTCGTTCCAGCAGCTCTACATCCTTCTTGAAATGAGGCCTCCAGACCTGTATACAGTACTCTAGGTGTGGCCTGACCATTGCCTTATACAAGGGAATAATCACCTCCTTATCCCTGCTGGAAAACTTCCTGTATATCATTGACAATACACCATGAGCTACTCTTGCAGCCCGTCTGCACTGCCCAGAGAACTTCATATCTGCCTGCACAACCGCCCCCAGGTCCCTTTCATTCTCTACCACTGTCAGTGTAGTACCACAGAGTTGATACGTTGCTCTGGGGTTGCTGTTTCCCATATGTAATACTTTACATTTGTCAATGTTAAACTTCATTTGCCACCTCTCAGCCCATCTGCTGAACCTTTGCAGATCCTGTTGCAGTAGCATAGTGTCAGTAGTGTCCTTGACAACCCTGCCAACCTTCGTATTGTCTGCAGACTTGGACATTAAGCTTGATATACCATCATCGATATCATTTATAAATACAGAAAACAATAATGGACCCGATACTGAACCCTGAGGGACTCCACTAATAACATTAGTCCACGATGAGCAGTGTCCATTGATTACCACTCTCTGTCTTCTCCCCCTCAACCACCCCTTTATCTATAGCAGCAATTTGCCTCCAATGCCACACTGCTCCAATTTGTGCAGCAGTCTTCCATGTGCAACAGTATCAAAAGCCTTTCTAAGATCCAAGTATATAATATCAAAGTTATTCCCTGCATCCAGTTCTTTTGTGACTGCATCATAGTATCCAATCAAATCGGTCAGGCAAGACTTCCCTTAACAAAACCATGATGTGTCCGAGCTGTAACTGAAGTCTTGTCTAGATGATCCTGCAGTGCTTCTTTAACCAGTGCCTCCATTAATTTTCCGGGAACAGAAGTTAAACTAACAGGTCTATAATTACTTGTGTCGCCCTTTGATCCTCCTTTGTGAATTGGGGTCACATTTGCACATCTCCAGTCCATGGGTACTTCTCTGAGTCCAAGGAAGCTCTCATAATTATGGCTAAGGGTTTGCTTACTTCCTTTGCTGCCTCCTTTAATATAACTGGATAGATCCCATCCACCCCAGGTGCCTTTCTTGTGTTTATCTTCAACAATTTCTCCTCCACTTTACTCTCAGTTATTACACGATTCTCTAGCTTACTGCCAGAGTTGAATATAACTCTGGCATTCCCCTCGCTGAATAACTCCTCATGTGTGAATGTCGATGCAAAATATTCATTTAGTTTGTTAGCTACCTGAGCAGGATCATCAACAGCTGACCCATCAATATCAAGTGGACCAATCTGATTCATCCCCTTCCTTCTAGAGTTAACATAAGTAAAGAACTCTTTGCTGTTTTTCTTTGCATCCCTTGCCAAGGATTTCTCGTAATCTGCCTTCGCCTGCCTAATCTCCTTTGTGACTTGGTTACAGACCAACTTATATCTATCATAGGCTTCCATGTCACCCATTAATTTGTATGTATCCCATGCATTTTTCTTCTCTGCCATATGCCTCATTAGTTCATCTGACATCCATTTTGGCCTAAACCTTGAACAATATTTCTTAGTTGGTATGTAAAGCCTAGTAGCTTCCAAGATAAGTTCTTTGAATGCTTCCCATTTTGAATTTGCTGTTGGTAACATCATCAGTTGGTCCCACTGTATAGAATTTAAATACTGTCTCAGTCCATCGTAGTCGCCTTTACGAAAGCAATAACCCTTCCCTTTACCCTTAATGGTACTTACCTCTTTGAGTAAATCCCACTTCAGCACACTGTGATCACTGCCACCTAGTGGTTCATTTATCTGCAGATTCTTAATGCATGAAGAATCACTGCTGATAATCAAATCAAGAGTATTACTCCCTCTAGTTGCCTCCCGAACATGCTGATGTAGAAAACAATCATCCAATAAATCCACAAAAGCCCTGCTAGTGTGTGAGTAACCAGCCCCCAAATTCCAGTCAATATCTGGGAAATTAAAATCTCCCATTATAAGACTCTCTGATTTACTGGCCCACTCTATTTCCCTGTACAGTTTCTTTTTATACTCATCAGAGTCGTTAGGCCTATAGCACACTTTTACGCTCAATTTTGATCTCCCAATGCTTATGTCACACCAAACTGACTCGACACTGCGCTGCCCAGCGATGTCGACTGGCTTCACTTCCTTGGTTTTATGTGTTTCTTAACTAATAGCATAATCCCTCCCCCCTTCCTATCCTGTCTATCCTTTCTGTAGACGTTGGGGAGTACAACGTCTACAGAAAGGATAGACGTCTACAACGTCTACCCTTTCTGTAGACGTTGTACTCCCCAAATTCCAGTTCCGCATTACTTATATCTGTGTGACACCACGTCTCTGATATCCCAACAATATCTGCCTTTGATGCTTTGAGCAATACCTCAAATTCATCAAATTTATTTACCAAACTCCTAGCATTGGTGTACACGCAAGTATACATGCACCTGTTCTTTTTCTTAGCTATCCTTACACAACCCATGTGTTTACTTGTACCCCAATGACTCCCAGCAGTCTCTGAAATATCCTGCATCTTATTTTCCTGGCTGTGGCTCATTCCAATAGAAGCAGTGCAAGAATCACTTCCACCTCTGCCAGTGGCTACTGTTAATCTATTAGTCCTTGTAACCCCCCCCCCAATCTAGCAGTTTTCCGACCCACCTAACACTGCCTCGATAGCATCAGCAAACATTCTTGCACCCTTTCTATCTAAGTGTATCCCATCCCTGTGGAAACAGCCTCTCCTGTTAATTCTGAAGGTAAACACAGAACAGTTAAGATCTGGGGATTCTGTGACGAGAGGTGAGCGTAGTATGTGTAGATAGCAGGGCCACTGATTGCTACGCATTTGGAGAAGAGATTTTGGACTCCCTTGGCGGTCTGCCCGTGAAGCGTTTTGCAAGAGTCCCTGATAAGAGGGAGCTTATATTCAGCACTTTTTCTGTTTGTGATGGAAGGCATGTTATTATAAAAGATGAGTAGGCGGGACACCGTGTCTTCAGAGAACGGACATCTACACCGAAACCATATTCTTCTTTAATTTAGTTGATTGGATGTTCAGATTTAGTGGTGGGTCCAAGCCTAGAAACAAAAACTCGGGCTTCAGTGGGAATAATTGTGATACTATACTTTTGTTTGAGTAATTGAGATTTATCTGCGTTAGTTACATTCTGAGTTTGGTACATTTTGGCTGGAAGCTTGGAGAGAATAGCTTGAGATATAGAGGCTTTAGCATTTTCTGAGGGTTTGTTCTGTTTTGATCTTTGGTGTGGCATTTGAGACTGACAGTCAGAAGCAGGTTTACTCACTGCGGCGTCAGCCCTATAGACAGGTTTGAAGACCTCATTAGATGTGGCAGCAGTTATTTTTGCATATGTTGCCTTAACTGATGTTGAAGAGGATTCCCCTTGGTGATTCTGATCTTGTAAAGTAGATGTACAAGCAGAAGTATTCCGTAGAGGAAAGCAGGTGGTGGGAGCGGTTCGATTTACATCAGAAGAATCATCTGACAGTGTCTGTTTGGCAGTAAATTGCTCTGTTGAATGACTTGAATCATGAATGTTAGCTGGCTTTGGCAAATTAATGTTATATTTGCAGCAATAGGAGTATTGAGGCCGGTGGAAGATGAAGATCTTATCTCAATACTAATGGCATCGTCAGGTAATGATGAATTCTTGTTCACTTGGAAAACATTAGTTTCATGAGTAGGGTCAGAGTTCTTCCTAGCTTCTCTTAAGTGGCAAGACGTAATTGACGTGAGCTTTTTAACTTGGGCGTTGATGTCAGAAATTTCAGCCTGTTGATTATTTAATATTGTTTTTATGTACGAATTTCCGTGGATAGCTCATAATTTCCTTCATTGAGTGTATTAGAATCCAGGGAAATATCAGATTTTTCAATATGAGGTACACTGGTTAGCTGAGTTTGATGGAGGATTTTCTTCATAGTATTGAAGAGTAGTTCCTGGAATATAATTGATTGTAGAATAGAAAAGGTTGGATTCTGAGTGTCAGTAATGAAGGAGTTAGCGCTGAGATCTGACAGCACAGATATATTTGTTTGAGTTGATGCATCTGAAAGTTGATGCGACCCTGGAGACATATATAAACTTAGCACTGTTGACGCAGGCATTCACTTTTCATAAGCCCTTGTGAAGAAGCAACGAAAGTTACTTTATCACAAGGGCTATTTGAAGATACTGCTTGAAGTAGTTTAAAGAATATATGTATAGTATGGTAGTAGTTGTACATCATCGACAAACGTGTGGATGTTTATGCAAACTGAATAGTCGCTCAGATTTAATATATTAACATGATCAGAGCCAACATGGAAAGCGAGGTTGCATAGTGACAAATGCAAATTTAATTATGTATAAGTCTGCACGTGGGTAGCAGTAAGCCTAGAGTAGTTCCATTTTGGTGGTCCACACTCAAAGTGGTTTATACAGAAAATGACCTAGGGTAATTGTACAGCCTAGCATGAAGTTCTTTGAGCAGTGTAAACAGACTGCTAGAGCAGCTTCTGTCAATATACGGGATATTTTCCAAGAAGGTGATTGTCCCGTTCTGTGTCAGGTAATAGTCAGGTCAAATCTGGAATACTTCATACAGGTTTGGAAACCTTCTTCTAGGAAGGATATAGGATCTTTTGGGACGGGTGTAGCCAAAAGAATCAAGATTGGTTGGGGCATAAAACGATATTCTTCCGGAGAAAGAATTGTGGTCTGGAAACTAGGCATTTGCGTGGTCAGCCAACGTAAGAGTATAAGGCTTTAAAACGATTAATTAAGCTAAATGCTGTTGCTATTTTTACCTTTTATCTGATACAAACAAGAGGAGAAACTAAAATCGAAATAGGGTTTAAAGAATAAATGGGTGGAAATTCGGATTCAGCCAAAGAGTCAATTATTGGAATAAACTTCCACTAGCCTTGTGAAGGTGGGTAGTTCGAATAATTTAAGTCTAACTCTAAATCTAACTGCGTTTGATTTGATCATCTCAGTGCGTGCGCTACTAAGAACTTACACCTCTCGGAGGATACGTCACACTATGACCTTCGTACAATGAATGATGTTCCTACTATATTGCTTCACTTGATCACATTTATAAAGCTAACACAGCCAAAATATGTGAGTTTTGAAAAAAAAATGTTTTATAATAAAAATAAAGAGTTTTAACAAATTATTGGCAGGACGATGCTTTTTTTATTGGTGCTGTATACGTTTTGTTTTCTTGCACCTTGTTGCCAATGTTAATACTAATTCCTGATAGGTTTTCAGTATCTTCTCCTATCAAAGTTGTAAGATGTGATATGCATCTTAGAGATCTGGCTTTTCTCGCGTGCTCTCAACCTGCTTGCGTCTCTAGAATTTTTTTCCTTCAGAGAGCGGAGAATTGGTTGTGTTGGCATTCTCTTCAACACACAAATTTTCACCGACTAGCTCAGCAACTCTGAAAACAGAACTGTTTGAAGCAGCAAAGGTCTCACTCAGCGTCCAAGGCAACAGATTTGACGTGTGCACAGTCTACCCCCCTGCCCTCAGTTAATAACACTATACAAGAGGTCTCCAACTGGATCATTAATCAATGTCACCCAAAGCAACATTTCTTATGTGTGGAGACTTCAATAGTAACTCAGGCCAACAGTTTTCGCAGATTTTTATCCTCCAATCTGGCTGCAGTAGATCTGACCCTCCAGAATTTTGCCTCTACCATAGGCACTAACCAGTTTGATCTAATCCATTCAACAGACACCCTCACCTTTGACAGCCAGCCAGAAACAGCCTTCATGTCAGACCACTTACTAGTAGCCCTCTTTCTCTCAATTATATCCAAGACATCATAGCAACACCAGGTACAAGTTAAGAAAACGGTGAAACCGTGATAAGCCCTTCACTGCTCAATCAACAGAAATGCTGTTTCGCAGCATCCATTTTTCCTTGGTATGCCCTAAACTAATGTCACCCACAGCTCGGCTGCACTTTCTTACCTGCTGGCTGAATTCTATTACCCGAACTGCAGCGTCAAAAACTGTTTTAATTTCTCTCTCAAGGGCCATCTCAAGAGGATGCCCCAGGAATCGATTCAGGAACCACTCTTCTCGAACATAGTTTTGGACAGTCTGCGCGGGTAGCACAGTGGTATCGTCACCGTCCTCCCCACACCTGGTGGAAAAGGCCTGGGTTCGAATCCCGTCGATAATGCGAGGAACTTTAATGGACTTTTTTCACTTCGTGGCTGAGTTAGTCGGTCTCAGGCGTGGATAGCAAGGTTTTTCTCCCCAGTAACTGGGGTTTTTTCGTCCAGCAAAACAGGCAAATCGACCATAGAACATACGCAATTTACAGACACAAATACGGGTTAATGTATTTAATTACGGGCAACCCTAAAATAATAATAATAAATAATAAAAATTGTTTTGGACAGCTGGCTCACGCAAAAACCTGACAAAATTTCTGCTTTCGCCTACGCCGATGATTTGGTTCTTCTTATTCCATTTCGTTCGCATCTCCAACTAGAACTTCAATCAGCCAATGTAACTTTTCTGAGCTAATCAAGTGGTCTAGTATAAATAAATTACGAATATCTGCCATAAAAACAAAACTGGTGGTTTTTAAGGGCATGTTAGATTACAGAAGACCGCCTAATATAAAGATAGACGGTAAAGAATACCAAATTATGATATTAGGGCCTCCCGTAAATGATTACATCTAACCATATATTTATTTGTCTGTAAATTGCGTGTGTTCTCTGCTCGATTTGCTGGACGAAAAAAAAACTCAGTTTCCGGGGGTAAAAAAACTTTGCTAGCTGCGCCTGAGACCGACTACCTCAGCCACGGAGTGAAAAAAGTCCATTAAAGTTCCTCGCGTTATCGACGGGATTCGAATCCGGGCTTTTTCCACCCGGTGGAAGGACGGTGACGATACAATTGTGCTATCCGCGCAGACAACATAGACGGTAAAAAATCAAATTATTATTTTAGGGTTGCCCGTAATTAAATACATTAACCCGTATTTGTGTCTGTAAATTGCGTATGTTCTATGGTTGATTTGCCTGTTTTGCTGGACGAAAAAACCCCAGTTACTGGGGAGAAAAACCTTGCTATATACGCCTGAGACCAACTAACTCAGCCACGGAGTGAAACAACCCCATTAAAGTTCCTCGCGTCATCGACGGGATTCGAACCCAGGCCTTTTCCACCCAGTATGGGGAAGACGGTGACGATACCACTGTGCTACACGCGCAGACAACATACACGGTAAGCAAATCCCTTTTGTACCTGAATTAAAACATCTTGGCTTAATTTTAGATGAGAGGTTAACCTTCTTCTCTCATTAATCTTCTCGCCTCGAAGATTAAGAAATTCACTGCAGCAATGATCCGCATTTCCAAATCAGACTGGGGAGTAAATAGGAAGACTCTCTTACTATATTGTACAACAGTATTCGTTCCAATAACACGTATCTATGCAAAATGAAAAACCACATCAGACAGGATTGCATGCTCAAGGACCCGTGAGCAGTTTATCAGAAGCAAACAAAGCCATGAAAGCCTACATCGATGAAACAATCAAGATAGGAAAGATACTGTTTAAGGAAAGGCATGATGAATTCCCTCGACAATTTAATCCAATGGAATGGCTTGACTACATAAAAAGATTTAAGGGCGAAGTTAGTAGCGACCGCAAGAACCTACACAACGGTTGCGGCGAGATACATCCATCGTAATTACAAATCACATCCATCATAATTACAAAAAGAGAGCTTACCCAGGCCATCAATGATATCCCACCAACGTCATACACTGGATATGATGGGATTCCACAATTTTTCCTTAAGAGCGTAAATGTTTACATCATTGGTGCGCACCTAGAATCCTAAATGGAATCCTCACACATCAAAGTTTCCCAACAGCCTGGAACCAATATGTAGTTTGGCCAATTCCCAAACCACAAGGAGCCAACTTGGTATCACAGTCCAGGCCAATAATGAAAGCCTCGTATATCCTAAATTTTAACCGAGAAGTGTGTTCTTCCCACCCTAATCAACCAAGTTCTGCCATGTGATTCACCATTTATTCATTATATATTGACACGCAGGTCCACCAACAAACACTAATCTGCTGAAAACCGCCAACAGTATCTGGAAGCTCTACAAGATAGGGCGAAGATGGCAATTATTTTTCTTAATATCCAGTCCGCATTTGACTGTATTGACGTCCGATCCTTCTTTAGCTATGCGAGGAGAAATATCAGATCAAAGGCAATAGTCTTGAATTCTTAGTCACTTCTTTCCACCAGGGTCCTTCACCTGACCGCGAATAAAAATCTTTCACAAGGAAAGTCATTGTAGGTGTTCCCCAAGGCGGAGTTCTTTCTGGGCTCCTCTTTGCAGCTGCCATCCAGCCATTACTGTGGCAGAAAATGAAATATATCAGTCATGCAGATTATTTGAAGCTCCTCTATCGGATCCATGAGACCAACCGACCTAATACGTAGCACAGTTCTCTCTTAAGATAAATCCCAATAAATCTGCACAAATGGTGTTCTCACTTAAATCACACCCAACTCAACTAAACCTGGAAATCTATTGAATCCCCATTCTTCCGGTAATCAAGCACACAGATCTCGGGGTCATCTTCGGCCCTAAACTCAGCTTTAAACACCATGTGGCAACTATTCACAACAAGGTCTGCAGATCCAGATAGCTTGCCAAACAACACCTCCTTCATGTCACAAAGTCTGGGTACACGCTTCAATATATTTATCGGTTTCTTCAGCCAGTTATCACCTACGGATCTGAAGTCTGAGTGTAGGCAATGAAAACCACGCTAAAAACCATCTCATCTAATGGGTACTGGTTCCTTTCCTGGATCCTCTTCACACACAAACTTCCACCCCTCACACACTTCAGATATTACAAAAATACTAAGCTACAGAAAAGTCTCGGAACGGATCTTCACCCTCAGCTTACTCGTGTCAATAAAAATGATAGCGGACGATACTAATTTGCCAAGTTTTGGCAGATGAGTAATTGGAGAATCCCTACAGAACCCTTAAGAGACCTCTCTTCTCTGCAGTCTGTGGTGTGGAGACTCAGGAAAGGCGACAGATTCAGAAAAGGCATCCAAGGACTGGGCACATGAAAGTAGCTGAAAAGGCAGGAACATATCGGCTGAGATAGGATAAAGTATTCATTGTCTAGCGACCCCAGGGATTTCCCCCATCTCCCGTTATGTACCCTGTTTGTGTGTCATAGTACTCCATGAAGGCAGGAGGTTTCAAAAAATGTAACGTGTATGTTAGTGTTATGTAGTGTCGAGTTATGTTGTTCCTCTGACCATTTAGCCGTTGGGCCCCTGGTGAGAACCACTGTTGCCTATCCTTAGCTACGTGGAAGCAGGTCAGGCAGTAGAGGGATCGCAATGGTACTCTGGCAAGTCCTGCCACCAAGTTTCTGAAGATCTCAGTGGCAAGGGCCTATGTATGAAAAAAAAAAACGCTCGTACAGTTCGAGTGTAGGGTTTAGACTGAAGGAGGGGAGGGAGAAGATAGAAAGATGGGGACGATAGGGAAGATATCCCCAGGACAATGGAGAACGTGCTCAATCAGGCGAAGAAGAGGGGGCAGGGAAAGGGGTATAAAGTAGTTGCGCAAGGATGCGTAGCTTTGGTCACCTTGTGCACTGTAGTCGCATCAGAAACGAAACCTTGTCTTCGTCGGGTTACAGTCGAATTTGGGTGCTGATCCTATTCAGGAAGTATGTCCATTCCCGGGAGTAAGTCCATTTCAGGTATCGTTCCAGTTGCTGAGCTCGCAACAGGGATTTCGAATTGAAGTCCAGGGGTCTACATGTGCCCTGGCCTTTCCAGTGGTCACGTTGCTTTAGGTTTAATTTCCAGTTTTATATTTTAAGATTTCATGTCTTCAAATCCGTCATCCTGGTAGTTTTGCCAGACGTAGATCCATCGTGCATTCCAGCGATAGGACTCGCAAGGGAGGTTCCGAGTTTTTATCCTGTGTTACTATTCTCTGCAATCATTCAGAAGAGAATTTGTTTTCACTGATGTGATTTTTTGCACTCGCATGCACTCGATTCAGTTCTATCTTGTTGTAGTTCATGTTGATGTCCAATCAGTGGTAGTCAGTTGGGTGATGTACAAAAAAAAAAAATCAAATTACTATATTAGGGTTACCCGTAAATGATTACATTAACCCGTATTCGTGTCTGTAAATTGCGTGTGTTCTCTGGTCGATTTGCCTGTTTTGCTGGACGAAAAAACCTCAGTTTCTGAGGGGGGAAAACCTTGCTATCTACGCCTGAGACCGACTAGCTCAGCCACGGAGTGAAAAAAGCCCACTAAAGTTCCTCGCGTCATCGACGGGATTCGAACCCGGGCCTTTTCCACGCGGTGTAGAGAGGACGGTGACGATGCCACTGTGCTACCAACGCAGACAGTTGGGTGATGTACAGGTTTCGGTTGGAATCATTAGTCCTGATGGATGGCAATTAAAGTACTCTGTCTGGTGAAGAGTTTCTGAGCATAAATTGAGAAGGTCTTGTATTCCTCCTGGGAGTCGAGAAGGTGACTCGAGATTCCGTAGAAAGTGTTATTTGTTGTAAGAATACAGCGGAGATCGTAGTGGGCGCAGTCAAACATCACTGCGCCAAGTCTTTGCCTCTCCACAGGTACAAAGAGGGTCCTCCGAAATCTCAAAGTAATTCAGTTTATCATTGAAGGCTACATGGATGGTAAGCAGATAGGTAGTGAAGAGGCCGGGTTGTGACCAGGTCGAGAGCTTTGGATATACCTTGTTGACTCAGGGGAAGAACTTTTTGCTAATTTCTCCCTTAGTCGATGCATCCCACCTGCTCTTCCATGCTAGCTGTTGGTATCATTTAAGTCTAGTCTTATCTTCTTTTCGATTTGGCCCCTGTTCGTTGGTGTACTCCAGAAAGGTGCATGGCGGTCCTTTGGTAAGGTGGTACATTACGCGGCAGCAGATAACTTCAAGATCCAGGGAAAGGGTCCCAGCAAGGACTTGAAGGGCATGAGTACTGGTTGTACAACAGGCGCGAGTGATGGTAAGGAGGATCGAGCATTGGATGGTATCCAGCGTCCTGCGGTTTACCGCAGTTCTGGCCTTGTGGAACCAGATGAGAGATACATAGGCAAATACTAGCAGAAATATTGTTTTATAATAAAATGCAAGGAGGTGTTTGCTAAGTCCCCATTCTCCTCTAGAGATTCTGGCGATTAAGGCTTAATAATTTCTTATCTTGGTTATCTTGGCTCTGATGTGTTTCAGGTGAACTGGAAGGAAATATTGGAGTCCAGAATGATGCCTAAATATTTCAGATTTGCTATTAGTGTAACTTCCCCTGTCCACTAGTGTAACTAGTGGACAGGGGAAATTTATGTCCCCTGTCCACGTAAAACCAAAATTTAAGTAATCTTCATTATATTTTCTTGTACTAATTTTCGATCTTTTTGGCTGAGATTCATCGGCGCTGGTATTGTTCATATTGTCACTATTTTCAATGGATATATTTGTATCTGCTGCAGAACTACTGTCGCCGACATCAATAGTTTTGTTTTTATTTAAAAAATTTTGTATATCTGTTTTCAGTTTTTTCTAATAAACAAAAAACGGGTTTGTAGAATAACCCTAAATTATTCACTTTACAACACAAACACAGTTTAACATGACAATATTAACACGATATATACTGTATAAACAAGTAATACGCCGCATGCCTACACGTACAACTCCCAGAGAACTAGAGATGGGATCCCGTATTTTGACTTTATGAGGTAATTCAGGGGCGCTGCGCACTTATACAGTATCGCGTCGGTCCGATTCACGTGGTCTGCGGGCGACAGATAATTGATCTTTATTCAAATAGTGTTGGCGCCTGAACTGCAGACGCCCCTGTATTCGGATATGTCAATTTCAATTCGTCATAAAAAGATCCTTCGTGTATTTTATTCTTATTAATGGTATTGTACGTACTGTATATTCGGACAATGATGTTAAAATAAAAACGACGCTATTTTTTTTTTTTTTTAAGATTTCGCGGCACACTTAGAAAATAGAGCACAGCATCAGGACACACATTAATACCACACACAAGCACCAACAGTTTTTCAGGCCCGATATGCAGAGGTTCTGCCTAATCACAGATGAATACGGTAGAGATGGGGATACTCCTGGGAGCCACCCTCGACACAAAGAGACACATACTTTTGTAACTTGAAATATCTTGGTGCCGTTGTAGATGATTGACTTGCCTTGACAAACATATCAACAGTCTTCTCGAAAAGGATAAGTAATTTACCATGGCCATAGTGAAAATTTTGAAATCTCACTGGTGTTTTTGCAGGAAGATGCTTTTTCTTTATTACAAAGCTGTGTTTCTTCCAATTGTCGCTAATGGTTCTCCTATGTGGTTTGAGCGTGTTAAAACTGTCAAGTCTGACTTACACTCGACCCTCTTTAGCTCTCAATGCTGCTTTGCATGCTACGTACTTCTAGGACAGTTTCTACGGGTGTCCTTCAAGTAACAGGTGGGAAATTTCCGTTAGCTCTTCATCTTATATTTAGGTAGTTCTGTTGTCGACTCAAGCACGTGTTGCCGAGAGAATTTGCTGGAATTACCTCAAACTGTTAAAATGATATTAAGTAGGAAAAGAGCTGTATCTCATGGGAACTTAATAACATCTGGCAAGGTCTTTGGACCACGTCAGTCAAGGGTGGAATCACATATCAGTTCATCTATAATGTACGTCAGATCGGCAAATTAAATCTTGGTTCTCTGCAGAGATATACACGTCCTTTGTCATCACTGGGCACAGTTCCATCAAATCGACACTTCTTCAGTTGGGTTTGGAAAATAATGACACTTGCCTTATTGTTGTGACTTTAGAAATTTCATACTACAAAAAATTCTGTAGTTCTCCCGAACAATATAAACGTTTTTAATTCCAATTTCAACCATTCTCATCAGTTTGGTGTTGACGTTTTCAACAGAAGAAGTGCAGTTAGTGACAACTTCCACTACGAGTTCCAACGACGAACCACTATGCATGGATGTTTTCTCCTTGCATCCTGCTTGCCTTTTAGGATTATTCTTAGTAATACTGATACTCAGAAAGCCTTCAGTGACTTATTTGCTTCTTTCTTTGTTTCCTTCTCTCTCTCTCTCTCTCTCTCTCTCTCTCTCTCTCTCTCTCTCTCTCTCTCTCTCTCTGGCATTGGAAGTAGAGAAATCTGCTGGCACTCACTGGTTTAGCACAGACTTCACTGGGTGCAACATCGGCCCTCTTTTTGAAATCCAATTAATATAGGCCCCAACCTCGTACTGAGGACGGGTACCGCCTTGCTGATGCTCAGTTAAGGTGACAGAAAAAAATCACAAAGATTTTTCAAAAGTAGTGCTATATCAAGCCAACTGGTGCCTTCATATAGCACTACATATATATATAGAGGAAATAAAAGAGGTGAAAATCGAAAGAAGAAAATTCTGAATCGAAAAGAAAAAAAAAACCCGAAGGATAAAATGTAAGAAGAGAGCAAAGAAAAAGCTGGATGTGTAGAAATGTTTTCACAAAGAGACGGAAGAAAAAAAATGAATTTGGAGATCACGAATGTATTAAGTAGTGGTATAGAAACGAGAAATAAAGCGGATCAAGGGAAAGGATAAAGGTAATAAAGACAAAGGAGGCGAAAATGGCAAAGAATAAGAAAAGTACGAATATTCGAATCGCCCTCGTATTACACTAATAGTGCAACGGACGGAAGAAAGAAGAACTGAAAGTAGAAAGATAAAAAGAAAAGAGTTTAAAGGATATTAGGCAAGCCTAGTACGAGTTAAGTTATGTTTCACCAAGGTAGGTTATGTCTCGTTGTTACTTTTAATAATCATTTACAATTGAAGTGGTATTTATATTGTCCATCACACCTTGCTCTTTCTCATTTCTTTACAATTTTCTTCGCCAATCAACCTTTCACATTCATTCTTATTTCTATTCGAAAGTTCAACTCATTCAGTTCGATAATAGCTATAGATGGAGCTGGTTGTTCTTAATTTACCAAACTTTCTACTGGGCAACTCCACAGTTGTCATGGCTCTGCTTCTGTTTATATTCCATTTATGAACAAAAAATGAAAAAGGCCCGATTAATTTGGTGTAAGGAGCGTGTCAAATGAGCAGTGGAAGTCAGTTATTTTCTGGGATGAGAATAAATTCAACCTGCATGACTCTGATGGAAGACAAACGTGGTGAAGGATACCATCCAGACTGTATGGTGTCTACAGTGAAATTCCCCACCAGCCAAATGACATGGGGGTGCATTTCGTATAATCTGCAGTTTATAAAAGGTTCCGTAAATGCCAATGGATACCTGGCTACATTGGAAAGCGAATTGCTGTCAACCATTAGAGACCATTTCAACCCGCCAACTAACTGGATCTTTCAGGAAGACTCTGCTCCTTGTCGAAACTGGGCGAAAGTGTAAGGAGGCACTTCTGTAGTTATTTTAGCTTCATTTCTGCATTATAGGTTCGATAGTAATGTGTTTACATTTGTTGCAGGTGAAAAAATTGTTGGAAGAACGGTCCATTACAACTGTTAGCTCTCCAGGAAACAACCCGACCGGACATGAGTCCCATAGACAGCTGTTGGCATCGAGTGGAATCTGCAGTTGCCACAAAGAAACCAAAGACCCTTCTTGAACTTCAGGAAGCCATAATTGGTGTTTGGAAGCACGAACTATCAGTTGATTATCTTCAGAAATCGATCTTGTCAATGCCTCAAAGGCGTGCTGCTGTCATCAGGGCCAGAGGCGGTTCAACTAAATATTAGTTTGCACCTGGTGAACTTTTCATTTTGTTTTCCGTTTAAAACGAAAAACTGAAGCAAATTCTGATAACATTTAAGCCATAATTGTCGTGTTTAGCAAATCTGTTGTATGTTGGTTGCAAATGCTGATTTTGGAATATTTTGAGAGAACGTGTCAAATACTTAGCTTTGCCTTAACTCTTAATAAATATCTTTTGTTTATATTTCTGTTTGAGATGCTAGTCATTAATGTAAAATACCATCGCGAAAAAGGGTTAGAAATGTTAAATTCCTATGTGATTCACTTTCTTTAAATCCAGTGTAGTTTATTAATTTTATTGTATTTAAATTGCTTTTCGTGATGGACTAGGAGAGTTGGAAAAAAAGGCTTCCTATAGAGAGACCAAGGTAATCTCTGTATTATTCATTTATGGTTACAAAGAATATAGGAGATATTCAGCCTATAATAGCTCTTATTACAGTGAATTACTTTCCTTGTATATTTGGCTTCGTATTACGCTTCTCCCTTTCCGTTTCCAAGTTTATATTTCACGCATTCGTTTATTAGGACTCATCATTTATACGTCATTTATCTGTATGCATTTCTTCATCCATATTTATTTAATTTCATTTAATATTTACATGCCGTAAAATTGAAATAATCGGACATGACCTTGTAAGAGGTTAACAATTCTGTTTTCAGTCTTGGAAATATTGGAAGGTGAATGAAGTTCCTTCATCAGGAAATATTCTTTGGTGTTTAGTAATCACGTGTTCTAATTTATATAAATCTTCAGATGGTTCTCTGCAATTCATGATTATGACCCTGAGTGCTGCAAAACAGAATAAAAAAGAAATTGGGATCAGTTGCAATCACTGCTTCTTACGGGTCCACAGAAAAGAAAAAAAAGAAAGAAAATATACTGCTTTAAGTTTTTCAATGATACTTACTTTGCTGCCGATACTTGAAGATGGTTTTGTAATAAGTGTGGGTGTAAGGTGTAAGGTGTAAGGTATGTTAGTGTCTAACGGCTCCTGGGATTTCTCCCATCTCCGCGGGTGTACATTGTATCGGGGCCAGAGATTTGAAGTGTGTGGGGGTCATGTGCTGTATATTGTGTTGTGCCCTTTGTTCCTCCGGTCTATTAGCCGCCGAGCCCCTAGTGGGACACGACGTTACCACACCATGCCACGGGGAGGCTGACCGGGTGTACCACTGTAGCTAGAGTACTCTGGCGGGTCCTGCCACCTACTTTCCTGGGATTTCAGTGGCTAGGACCAGATTTGAGAATGAGATGATCGCTGTTTCTTGAGCAACGGTTGTAATTTTAACAGAGCGTAGGGTTGTTCGCTGATAACTTGTTCTAGAGCCAAATAGGTTTTTGATGTTTTTAGATTTAGACCTGTGGGGCATATATATATATATATATATATATATATAAAATAAAAAATAAATAAATAATAAAAAAATAGATAAATAAATAAATAATAAAAAAAAATAAAATAAAAAAATAAATAAATAAATAAAATAAATAATAAAAAAAAAAAAACGTTGTGCAAGAGAAAAGTGAGGGAGGAAGGCAGAAGACAGGAGGGTAGGAAACAGAAGAAAGGGGCCGACAGGAAAGATGGCCCCTGATGACAGTGTGGCATCCCCAGTGCCTCACCAGAGAGAAGAGTGGGGTGGCGGGTGGACGAAAAACCACCTCCCCACACACACACACAAAAAAAAATAAAAATAAAAATAAAAATAAATAAAATAAAATAAAAATAATAATATAAAAAAATAAAATCATTCTGTAAGAGAAAAATAAGGGGAGGGAGTAAAAGGACGGATGGTAGGAAACAGAAGAAAGAAGCCGAAAAAAAAAAAATAAATAAATAAAAGAGAGAGAGAGAGAGAGAGAGAGAGAGAGAGAGAGAGAGAGAGAGAGAGAGAGATACCCCACAAGTGCAGGGTAGGTACAGCTAGCATGGCCAGTCAGTTGGAACTGACAACTTGCTGGAAATCCAGCAGTGTGAGTGCTGCTGTGGTGGATGGGTCATGTCCAGGAAGGTCTAGTCCAGGTGTCATCATTGGGACTCCCTTTGGTGAGTCTGTGTTGCATCCAGACTGAAGGCTGGTCCAGTAGTCCATATAACGAATAGTGGGGGTGGTCATAACCGGGAGTCCAAGATATGATGGTCACGTCCAGGTAGGTCTCTTCTTGATGATATGTGCCACGTCTGGTCGAGAGAAGTTGGTCCAGGAATCAATGATGAGGAATTTGTCACGGTATGTGTGGACCCTGTCTTTGATTGCAGTGCTAGTATTGTCCCAACCAAGTGGGGAGACCAGTTGACTACTTGAGATGTGAGGGATCAAGTTGGGTTCTGAACTCCGGATGGTTTTTTGGTCAAGTCTTGTGCAAGTTGGTCCAAGGCGTTAGCATCCATGGCTCAATGATGCACAGCAACAATTGGCAGTCATGGTTGTTATGACCTATTGATTCGTATACTAAGGTGGTGGTAATGCTTTCTGCCTGGTAAATAGGTCCATTGCAAATTGAGTCAGGGCTCAATGAATTGTCTTCATTCTTACAGACTGAGCAATTAATTGCTTAAATCCAAGGGTAGAGAATCTATGATATCCTTTAAATCTTGCAGCCACGTACTCTCTATGGGAATAGAGTAATAAAGAATATAAGAAATCTCTCTCTCTCAGGCTATGTCTGTGTTTTCTTGGTGGTTCATTATGCTATGGTTATTTTAAAAGGAGGTTAACCATAGGTTTAATAATTTTTATTTTCAAAATGGTGTTTGATAATTTCTTCGAGTAATATTCGAAAAATAAAATCATACCTTTGTTTACTATAACTTTATAGGATGGAAAATTTAAGTGATGTAATTGTGGGAAATGCTACGAAGCCAATTGTGGGGGGTTGTATACAATTTTGAGCTTCTAGCTACCTCGGAACCTCAATAGGCTGTTGTTTTAAATTTAAATTCTGAAACAGGGGGGTCCTCACTTCCCTTCCAAGGTCCACAAGCTATCTGCTGCTCAATAAATTAATTCCATTTAATCTTTTTTTTCTTTTTTTTTGTCAGAAGATTCCAAGTAATCAGGGTTTTTATTTTTTTTATACTTCCCCTGCGTGGATAATTCCGGATACTTGCTATAGGGCTGTGGTGTTTCTCCCCAAGGACAAGACACATGTTACTAACATAACATAGTTTATTTCACCGTTTTAGTACTGAATCAAAATACACAGACTAAATAATTGAAGATGTGAAAATTCCTCACAACTCTCTTATTGCTATACATAACATAATATTCACACCTTTCTTTCTTTCAATGAATTCATAACTTTCTACAACTTTCAAACAATACAAAGTACTAAATATATTAACATATGCAATTATATATGGGTAATTATGTTATTCTTCCTCTCTCTCACTCTGTGCACTTCAACATCTAATTGGGCATATCCTTTTGAGCCTTCGGTAGGCTATGAACAATTAGAGGATATTTCTCCAGAGTACAGAGTATTTCATTAACAACTGTAACACACCTAATACATTCCTTTATTTTTACACATACTTCTAACACAGATAGGTAACACACTCACTCTCTCTTTCTTTATCTATTTTTCATTGTTCCCAACTTTCTATCTTTTACAATACAGTATTCAGTTCATCATAAATCTCCTCTAACTGTCTTATTCATTTCTCCCCAGTTTATATTTTCTTTATATACAGTCTTTTCGTTAGAAAAAATTTCCGAACTTCTCTACCTGAATGGGGGTTTCCGATCTCAGATCTTTTCCAGTGGTCGTCTCTCTGGGCGTGGACCTGGCCCTTGCGGATCCACTAGGCACACATCTTCATACTGCTCTCTGTCAGTTTTCTCGACGCACAAGGACTTTTCTCCAGGGTTGCTGCCTTGACCCTCCGTTTGAAGCTCGATCCGACTTTATTCTCTATCGTGTTCCCCGTTTTCTATCGTTAATGCCCACTCAACTGTGCTATTTCCAAATTCCCCCTTTAACAATTCCCACACTCCCCCCAACACCATTCTCACTCCCAAATAAATTCTCTCTCGCCCTTCAGCGATTGTCTCCGACCTCTTCTCACGCTTCTGTGTCTCGGACTTCCTCTCTACCCCATCTCCTTTTTGTTCATCCCTCTCCCTCTTTTCTTTACCAATCACTTACTATTTCTCTATCTTCATCTTTATTCTTATTCGCCCATTTCTCTTTCAGTTGTCTCGGCCCACGTTCTGGTAGGTCGCGCTCTTTTTTGTAGCGGGGACATCCAGACGTTCAGAAATTTCTAGAACTCTCTTCTGACAATCGTAGTCCACTTACTCCTTTTGGCACGCCCCTTTTTAAGTGGCCGCCCTTGAAATTTACAAGAGCACACTTCGGTGTCGGCCTCTTTATACAGCGCTATAATATCCGATCTCGGCTTCCTCTATGATCTCGGGTCCTTCCTCTATGGAGTCCGAAACCTTTCGTGTGGGGGTGGGCATTCCTTTGCCTCTTTTTCCGCAGTGGCCCTGCCAGAGAATAATAGGCAGCCTGGCTACCTCCTAGTAGTGTGTGCGGGCAACGTGGGGTTCCATCAAGGATCCCGTGGCCAAATGCCAGGACACACAGCAGAACCCAACACAAAACTACACATTCAACACACTACACTTTTTCAGGCATTTACCGTGTTCTGTATTTCTTCACAGTGTACATATGGCGCAGATGTGGGAAACCACAGATGGCGCCCTACCCTAACACTATAAGTGTCGCTCCCGCTCTACTTAACGTAACGAAAACTGCCTCAAACTGGTGTGGGGGGGTGGATATTGCTGTTGTTAATGTTATTACCTTTTTTTTTTATTATTTATTTCTTAATAATAAATCACGTTAACCTACCAGACCCACTTCTTTTAACTTTGTATTTCTCAATTAAATTTCCCCCTTAATTTACCCCCCTCCACATTAACACCTGACTTGTATACTGCACAGAAGATCACAGATTCTGGGGGAATAATAGTTCGTGTATGTCTCCTCTGGACTGGCTGAGTATTCAGAATGACTCAATACTACACATGATAAACATATACAAATTTGTTTATTTCACAGTATATACATTAAAGAATTGTATCATACAACATCAATTGGTATAATGTTAATTACTGGCATTATATGTGTGTTAAGATGTAAAATTAACAGCAAATGATATATTATGTCTCTTCGTGTCTTTCTGCTTTTTCTCCTCCTGGTTTAGGTTACATCTCATAACATTACTTTACTTTCTAACAATTAAACTTCCCAACTGGAATTACCGCAGTGGGCTTAACACCTCTATGGATATTGTCCTAGATTTATAAATCCCCGCTATAACCTTTCATTAATTTATCCCTTCCAAAATAATTCAATCTTAATATCTTGTAACGTTTCAAGTACATAGACCACCTTTACATCTTAACTTAGAACATACCAGTCTCAAGTACATGTATCAAAATCTTCCTTGCTTTAACTTATCCTTGAGATGAAGTACATACATCCATGAACCCTTTTCTTCCTTTTATACTAATCAATACCAAATCTACTATCAACTAAATAAACATTTTTCTAAAGTCCTTCCCCTCAAATCTATCTTAAAATTATTATCTCATACTTACATATTAACTTAGGGAATCACCCTTTACACAACCTTTTCTCAGTTCCGGGGCGACTCATCATCAACAGCATAGGGCATCATCAGGCTCCAACTGGAATTATTCATCGGCAAAGGAACTGCTGCTCATCTACAGGGATTCTCCTACGTTCAGGAACTCGCTCTGCTCTCCATACGGCTATTAAATAAGTTGCTCTGGCCTGCTTTTTGGACGTCTGATCAGTTCGACGAAACTGGGAAGCATAATAGAATTATCAGGACTCTTCTTACTGCTTTATCAAGAAGCCTGGCTATGTAGCAGCTCCTTATCTTTCTATACCGAGGCTTTTCGATCCTTTTTACTCAGCTCCAACATATGTGTTTCCATCTTTCATCGGTTATCTCCTTCCTATTTCAACAACTCTTAAACAGCAACTCCCACAACTCATTACTCTGTCCGCTACTTTCTGGCGATTCTCCCGGCACTTCTCGGGATTTCTTTCCAGCCGCACATCACTCAGGCATCTCCACGGGAACTCTCAAAACTTTCACACTGCCAAAACTCACAACTCTCCCAAAAAAAAACTCCCCTTTTCCTGTCTTGCATCTCATTTTTGTTTCAGCCGCTCATTCTGTCTTGATCCAATCGTCGTTCGTTCTCCATCATCTCATTATTCTCATTCGCTCTCTCCCACTTCTTCCGTTTTTCTTGGCCCTTCCCTCTCCTGGGGTAACTTCCTGTTTACGAAATTTCCAGCAACTTCGATGAACTACTGGGCGTCTAGAAATTTCTAGATATTTCCTTGTGATCATTCCCGATTCACTTACCGCTATTAGTCCACTTTGTTTTTTCTCTACCGCTCCTTGGAAATTAATAAGTGCTCAAGGAGTCGGTCTGTTTCATCTAGTGGCTAGCCATTTCCACATAGTGTATATCGCATCCAGGGTTTCCTTCACCCTCTTAGTTCTTAAAATCTTCCTCTCCACAAGGGGGAGTCGGTTCCCCTTGTTCTTTTCTTCCAAAGAGCTGCTCACTTTCTGTTTATGCGACCATGAACTGGCCTTATGGTGCTCCCTTTGTACTAGTGTTCCAGTGCTCCCATTGTCTTGTGTATCGTCCAGCTACCCCCCGTTGTTACGTTATTCCTCCCCTACTTGACTGTATGGACAGAGCGATCGCAATCTAAGCTGAAAATCATCCTATGTAAATAATATTATTTAATATATACATATTTTTTTCCTTGTTGTGTTATAACATTTATAACATAGCATTCGCTAGGATAAGTGTAAGAATTTTGTTCTTACACTGGCACTCCTATTGTTTAGATTCATTTCGCACAGGTCCCCCCTGTTGCTAACGCTAATCCGCTCTCTACTGAAAAGAAAAACAGAGGAGCGCGAGCAAATTACTTAATTCCGTCTATTTAAAACTATAATAATTTTCCAAAATATAAAAATATTATTATTAGGAGTTGTAAGAATGGGTTCTTACATAATGACCAGTGAGAAGAATTGTTTCACGCTCGTTGATTCGTGCTTGAAAAAGTATAAGGAAGTAAAGTAGACAAAATCTTAAGAAAAGTGAACAGTCGGTAAATTTCCATTCACTAAATATAAGCTTTTGTACGAAATTAATTTATTAATTGTGTTGGTTTCGCTTTTCGATATTTCTCTATTTTTCAAGGCAATGATATCAACGCTTGCCCCTGAATATGTTGCTATCCGGTATACCCAAGAGCTATACGGTTGAGCACTGCCGGAATATTGCTATAATAATAATAATAATAAGATTCTTTATTAACATAAATTTTATACACTAGTGATTCCTTATACAGAAAGCCAGAGGAATCTTACAATTAGTTGTTTATACAAGTGATTTTGATTTATAAAAAAAAATAATAATAATAATAATAACTAAATCATAATTAATAGATCAAAGCAAAGATAATAGTCAAATTGTAAAAATGAATGAAGTAGTAATTACAGCGAAAAAGGAATACAAGATGAGCAGAAACAAATTACATAAGTTAACTAAGATCGGCACTTACACAAATGTCCTTTACAAACAGCAAGATAGGACAAGATGCCATCTCGGTATGCCTTGTCTATCGTCCACAGGTCGATGTCGATGTTGAGCGAGTTGAGAGTGTCCAGAGTCACATTAGGGAAGTGTCTCTTGAAATTCTGTAACCGCTGGAGCCTTGAGCATAAGGAGGGAGTACTACGGAGATGTCTGCCTGGCAAACGCCAACCAACCGTGTTCCAGATGTTGATGTGATCCTGCTTAGCAGAGCACAGATGAAGGAATGACTTTATTTTTAGCACATGGGCTCTGTGGACTATGGGCGTATATTGCAGGTTGCAGCAGAGAGTAGATTTAGATGTTGTGTAGTTCTGGTGCGACCACAAGTTGGCCCACTTCAGCACCCAGAATTCGAGGCCCCATAGTTTCCTGAGGCTGGTGGGTGGTGCCGCCGACCAAACTTCCACGGCATAGGAGAGTACACTACAGAAATAAGTTGCGAGGTACTTCTTGATTATTTTCTTATTGTGCGTTTTGCACAGATCAATTTTCATTCCCCAGAACGCTCTTAGGGCTTTGGAATACTGTGCTTGGATTTGTTTTTTATAGGTGAGGTTGGCATCCAGGATTACTCCTAGGAATTTGACACTGTCTGTGGGAGTCAGGACATTTCCTGCCAATACCGGAAGTAGAGAAAATGCAGTATCAGTAGAAGTCATCCGACTTGGCGTAAAGATGAGATAGTTTGACTTCTCTGGATTGACTGACAGGCCAAAAAATTTAGCATACTTACAGAATGTATTTAGGTAGCTGTTTAATGATTCAGAGGCGGTTTGTCTTTCTTGTGAAAGACCAACATGGCGTCTGCATGGCAAGTAGCAAACAATATCATCAGCATACGATAGGAACGCTGGAATTTGATCCATTAGTGGAACGAATATTGCTGCAAATAGCAAGGCTGAGAGAGAACCACCTTGTGGGATCCCTACTTCGACGCATTTGGTGACTGTAATGCCATCGCCTTTGAAGTGAAGCATTCTCCTAGATTGCAAATTATTGAGGATCTCGAGCATATTTCCGGATATCCCGTAGAATCTCTCAAGTAAGGCAAGGAGGGGTGTTATTTGGACTGAGTCGAAAGCAGATTTCATGTCGAGAAAAATGGTGTGAAGATCTTCGTTGTCATTCCAGGCCTGAAGTATTTTCTGTGATAATGACTGTAGGCAGGTTACCGTAGATCTATTATTATAATTAAATTATAATAATAATAGATCTATTATTATAATTTAATTATAATAATAATAGATCTATTATTATAATTAAATTAAATTTAATTTTTCTGTTAGCAGAAGAGGAGTTCACAAGATAGACAGAATATAAGAAACAGCACCGTATTCAGCAGTCACGGGCTTGAACCCGGGTCACTCAAGGCACGTGTACGTTTGCACCCGCGCGCCAGACCACTAGGCAAAGCTACTGCGGCCTTCATTTTCATTAAAATGAAAAAAAGAAAGGCCTCACAGTGTTAGCGTCGGGCGATATCTGTGGTTTCCCACATGTGCGCCATATATACACTGTGAAGAAATACACAGTGCCACTGTAAATGCCAGAGAGTGTCGTGTGCTGAATGTGCAGTATTGTGTTGGGTTCAGTTGGGTGTCTTGGTGGGACCCTACGTTGTCCGCAAACACAACTAGGAAGTAGCTAAGCTGCCCATAATTCTCTGGATAGTTTCTGTCAGCGTCGCCTCAGCTTACTGAGCGGAAAAAAAAATAGGCGATTAGGTAGAGTGAGGTAGTATTAGTATTTGCAATGGCCACACGGTACAAGGAAGCCTACGGCTTATGCCACGCCAGCCAAAAATATAAATAAATAATAATAATAATAATAATAATAATAAATTCTTAACAACAATAATAAAATAACAAAAAAATAAAATGATAAGAATAAAATAATCATAAGAAGAAAATTAAAAAAATATATAATATATGCAATGCGTAGCACACGCTTCTTGATTAGACCGGGGTTCGAGCCAAACACCACCAAATACGGAAGATGCGGAAAGATCAGGGAATGACCACCGCATATCCCAGAGCAATATGGCCTTAGCTGATAATGCTCCTAAAAACCAAATAACAAACAAACAAACATGTAATATTTAATGAATAAGAGAAAAGGAAATTGTCAACCTAAACGTTTCCCTCCTCCCGTAGGTAGTAGTAGTAGTAGTAGTGGCATGTGATGCAAGAAAGCAAGTGTAGGAGCTTATGCAGCATCAGCCAAAAAAAAAAAAAAAAAAAACACCATTCCCTCCAAATGCCTGTCCAGTTCCTCCTTAAATTTATTTAACCTATCAACTTCCACAACGACAGATGGAAGTTTGTTCCAGCAATTAACCACCCGCTGGCTAAAGGTAAATTTCCGTACATCTATTCTACATCTGCCTTTTTTTAATTTGAATTTATGCCCCCTTAGGTTCGTAATCTGAACAAGTGGAAGGATCCCATCAGAATTCAGCGTGCTCAACCCATTCAAGGCCTTGTAGATCTCAATCAGATCACCGCGCAGGTGCCTAGTCTCCAGCCACTGCAATTTGCAGAACTTAAGCCTCTCTTCGTAAGAGGATCCCTTCATTCCCCTCACCAACAATCTTGTTGCCCTTCTCTGTACACGCTCAAGTAAATCTACATCCTTCCTAAAGTGAGGCCTCCAGACCTGTACGCAGTACTCAAGGCGTGGCCTGACCATTGCCTTATACAGAGGGACAATCACCTCCTTCTCCCTGCTAGCAAAATTCCTATATATCATTGACAAAATCCCATGACCTGCCCTGGCAGCCTATCTGCATTGCTTTGAAAACTTCATATCTGATTGCAAATTAGTCCCGGGTCTTTTTCATTTTCTACCACCTTAAGTGTAGTACCACACAGTTGGTACGTTTCTCTGGGGTTACTTCTACCCATATGCAGTACTTTGCATTTGTCAAGGTTAACGTTCAGTTGCCACTTCTTAGCCCATCTGCCTAAATTATCTAGATCCTGTTGCAGTAGCACACTGCCATTACTGTCATTAACAACCCTGCCAACCTTTGTATCATCTGCAAACTTCGACATTAAGCCTGATATACCTTCATCAATATCATTGATAAATACACAAAACAACAGTGGACCCAACACCGAACCCTGTGGGACTCCACTAATAACATTGGTCCACGAAGAGCAGCACCCATTGATTACCACCCTCTGTCTTCTCCCACTTAACCATCCTTTTATCCATTGTAGCAACTTACCCTTAATACCATTCTGCTCCAATTTGTACAGTAGTCTTCCATGCGCAACAGTGTCAAAAGCTTTCCTGAAATCCAAATATATGATATCAAAATTATTTTTTGCATCCAGTTCCTTTGTAACCACATCATAATATCCTATCAAAGTTGTCAGAGAAGACTTTCCCTTAACAAACCCATGCTGTGTCTGAATTATTGCTGCAGTCTTGTCTAGATGATCCTGCAATGCATCATTTACCAGCGACTCCATTATTTTACCCGGAACAGAAGTTAAACTAACTGGTCTGTAATTACTCGTGTCCTCCTTCGATCCCCCTTTGTGAATTGGTGATACATTTGCACATCTCCAGTCAGTGGGAACCTCCCCTGAGTCCAAGGATGCTCTCATAACTATGGCTAAGGGTTTGCTTAGTTGCTTTGCCGCCTCCTTTAATATAACTGGATAGATCCCATCCACTCCAGGTGCTTTTCTTACGTTTAACTTCAACAATTTCTCTTCCACTTTGCTCTCAGTTATTACAATATCATTAAGCACCCTGCTACAATTTGGCAAACTTCCGACATTATCAAACCTTAATAATTCCTCACGTGTGAATGTAGATGCAAAATACTCATTCAGTTTGTTTGCTATCTGAGCAGGATCATCAACAGTCGAACCATCGATGTCAAGTGGACCAATCAGATTCATCCCCTTCCTTTTAGAGTTTATATATGTAAAGAAATCCTTGCTGTTTTTCCTAGCATCTTTTTCCAAGGATTTCTCGTAATCTGCCTTCGCCCTCCGAACCTCTTTTGTGACCTGATTACAGATTAACTTATATCTGCCATAGGCTTTTGAGTCGCTTGATAATTTATATGCATCCCATGCATTTTTCTTCTCTGTTACGAGTCTCATTAGATAACCATTTAGGCCTAAACCTTGAACAATATTTCTTAATAGTTATGAAACGTTTAGTAGCTTCCACGAATAATTCCTTGAATGCTTCCCACTTAGAATTTACTGTTGGTAACATCGTCAGTTGTTCCCACTGTACAGAATTTAAAAACTGTCTGAGACCACTGTACTCACCTTTACGGAAGCAAAAACCCTTTCCCTGATGGTAATAAAATCTTTAAGTAAATCCCACATCAGTACACTGTGATCACTGCCACCTAGTGGTTCCTTTATCTGCAAATTCTTAATACACGAATGATCACTGCTGATAACCAGATCAAGAGTGTTACTTTCTCTGGTTGCCTCTCGAACATGTTGCTGCAGAAAACAATCATCCAATAAATCCACAAAAGTCTGACTAGTGTGTGAGTGCCTAACCCAGAAGTTGCAGTCAATATCTGGGAAGTTAAAATCCCCCATTATAAGACATTCTGATTTACTGGCCCACTCTATTTCTCTGTACAATTGTTCATTGTACTCATTCAAGTCATTAGCCCTATAACACACTCCTACTCTTATTTTTGCTTTCGCAGTGCTTATCTCACACCAAACTGACTCAACAGTGCACTGCTCATCTATATCAACTGGATGCACTTCTTTTGATTTTATGTTTTTCTTTATTAACAGCATAACACCTCCTCCCTTCCTATCCTGTCTATCCTTTCTGTACACATTGTACTCCCCAAATTCCAGTTCTGCATTCCTTATATCTGTGTGACACCACGTCTCTGATATCCCAACAATCATCGCCTTTGATGTCTTGACCAAAACTTCAAATTCATCAAATTTATTTACTATACTTCTAGCGTTGGTATACATGCAAGTATACATGCACCTATTCCTATTCCCAGCCACTCTAACACATCCCATATACCCACCTGTTTCACGATGACTGACATCCGTCCCTGAAACCCCCAACACCCCTCGCTCCAGGTCGCTACTTATTCTAATAGAAGTTGTGCAAGAATCACCTTCACCTCTGCCTACGGCTACTGTTAAACTATTAGTCCTTGTATCCCCCCCCCCAAGCTAGCAGTTTTCCGACCCACCTAACACTGCCTCGATAGCATCAGCAAATATTCTTGCACCCTTTCTATTTAAGTGTATCCCATCCCTGTAGGAGCAATTTTTCCTGTTAACAAGTACAGTCCAGGCTGAAAAAAATTCTACCCCTTGAGCCTTGCACAATCTTTCCAGGGCCGAATTGATCGACAAGGCTCTCATCATAGACTCCCTCCTATCGTGTCTGGGCAGAATTGCAGACACTTTCAAATTCAACCCTAATTCACGGCTTTTTTTCAACAGTGACCTGTACTTGTTGAGTAATTCCGCCGGTCTCCTACTCTTAATATCATTAGTGCCGACGTGTACAACTATATCACCTTTTGTGTCTGCGTGGGTAGCACAGCGGTACCGCCACCGTCCTCCCCACACAGGGTGGAAAAGGCCCGGGTTCGAATCCCGTCGATGACGGGAGGAACTTTAGTGGGCTTTTTTCACTCCGTGGCTGAGTTAGTCGGTCTCAGGCGTAGATAGCAAGGTTTTTTCCCTCAGAAACTGAGGTTTTTTCGTCCAGCAAAACAGGCAAATCGACCAGAGAACACACACAATTTACAGACACGAATACGGGTTAATGTAATTTCATTTACGGGTAACCCTAATACAGTAATTTTAATTTTATATCACCTTTTGTGCCCTTAAAAGATGATATCCGCTCTACAACGACATCAACCTTTGCCCCTGGCAGACATACCCTGGTCCTGTTCCATCTATCCTTTCTACAAAGGATGTTCCCCGTTTCCCTGACAATAGAGTCACCAACAACTACTAGTTCCTTTGGGACCAGCGCAATCTGCCTTGGGGGTTGCCGCTGTGTTGCGCGATGACCAAGTGCAAGCTCTGGCGTTGATGTGGGCAGCTGAGAGCCTGATGGGCCCTCAATTTAGATCTTTCGAGGGCATCCACCCTGTCCTTCAAGCTCTTAGATAGGTCCATAACAACGCTGAGTTGTCGCCTGATTTCCTTACACTCCTTACATCGCGCACACACAAAGACATCCCCCATGGCAATATCATGTTCCATTCCAGATAGATCGGCAAACATTTCACAAATTGCACATTTTTTTAGGCTGTGATGCGTTGGAGAATCGCCCCCCTCAGTTCTCCCCCGAGTCACAGCATTCCTGCCACTTTGTGCCCGTTGCTTTGCTGCTCTAGTTTGGGGCATGATATTTTAAATTAATAAGATCAATAAATTAAATTAAATGTCAATACTACGCTATCTAATAGAAACAGTGAAGCGTATTACTGTTTCTATAATTATACGTTAGAGCTACCTAGCTACCTCAATTAAAAAATTTGAATTCCCGATCACTATATACAAAACAATGCCTGCAATATTCGAATAAAATAACGGTTTTATAAAGTATTACGTATATCTACAAAAACTGTTATACAAATAAAAATAAAAATAACCAGCGTAATTAGAACTACAAGACAACGTATTAAGTACAATATAAAATAACAATTATGTAAATAATAAGCAAAAACTTATCGTTTTTTTCGGAGCCTGTAAGTCGCAGCTGTATTTTCTAAAGAGAGTCAGCGCCCCCTTTGAATTTCCCCAAACTGTCAGCCTGTACCACCTATGTACGAGGGGTTTTCGAAAAGTAAGGTTTGGGTTTTTTTTTTTTTTTTTTTAAGGAGCATTAGCAACTAAGTCCATATTGTTCCGGGATATGCGGTGGTTATTCCCTGACCTTTCCGTATCCTCCGTATTTGGTGGTGACGGGCTCAAAGCCCGGTCTAATCAAGAAGAGTGTGTTACGCAGTGCTGCTCCTTCCCACCTGGCTACGGAGGCGCCTGAAAAGTAAGGAGACACATTTTTTCTCTCGATGATGTTTAATATTACGAAGTTGAAATTACACACTAAGGGATGAGTGAACATGCACTACTCTTCCACAAAATCTCCAGTTTGATTTATGCACTTGTCCCTCCCAACGATGGATCAGTTTATCAATACCAGTACTGAAGAAGTCCGTGCTCACACGCAGTAACCAACATCGCACCGCCCGATGAACTTCCTCATCTGTGGTGAAATGATTTGCTGAAAGGTGATTTTTCAGAGGGCAAAACAAATGGAAGTCTGAAGGAGCTAAGTTTGGGCTGTAGGGGGGGGAATGTGATGTGTTGACATGTGTTTATGTAAGGGGTGGCTCCTAGAACGTCAGTTCAACTCCGCCTCGTATCTCTGTGAAGGACAGTATCACTACAGATGGGCCAGATAGGTGTGTGACGTACGTTTGTATGTGTTATGTGTGTGTTCTGTTGTTATGTTCTGACCGCTTGGCTACCCAGAATCATCAGTCACCAGGACAGATGTTTCTGGGTACTCGTTCACCAGGACAGATGTTTCTGGGTACTCGTCCACACCACGGGAAGGTGGGCCAGTTCCAGTAGATGGGACACCTATGGTCTCAGAGTATGAGACAAAAAAAATAAATAAGTAAAAATAAAAAAATAATAATAATAATAAATAAATAAATAAAAAAAAGCCCAAAAGGAAGAGAAAGAAAAGAATAAAAATAATTAACTAAGATAACAGAAAAAAAAAAAATTATAATAAAATAAATAAATAATAATAAAAAGGGTGAATAAATAATTAAATAGAAAAAAAAATATATATATACATACTAAGTATATATATATATTGGTTTTTAGCATATATACGCAAACATATTTACATATTTACACCAAATAAATGAATAGGAAAAAACCAAGGCGGGTGGAAGAGAGAGATCAAGAAAAGAGTAGATCTTCCAGTTGTGCAACCAGTAAGAACGACAGCATCAAAACACATCGATGCCTCTAGCTAGATGGATTTTATTAACTTCTTATTACTGGAATCATACTTTTCCTTAGTTCAAATACTTCTTTAACAAATACCTGGAGCATCTGAAACTTACTACAGTCTCTTAAAAATATAGCTTCTTCTCCTGGAGCTATACTCTCACGAATTTCACGTATCGCTGTCCTGGCATTGTCATATATTCGACAATCATATAGTATGTGCCGCCAGCCTTCCCTGGCCCCGCAAAAACAAAGGTCCGTGTTACTCAGTCCTAATGCATATAATTTCTCATTCATTGATCCGTGCCCTGTTAACAAAAATGACGACTGTAAACTAGGTGTAAACCAATTGCAAACCTTTTTTATTATTCAGAAAATTCACGTTCGGGATAAACAAGTTGGTCACTCTTCCAGTAGGTATGGTATCCCATCTTGTCTGCCATAAATTGATTATTTCATTCATACATCTTTTCTTTTCGCCTCTGCAGTCAGAGCGACTATTTATCTCTATACCAAAAAGTTCTGTAGGAATTTCCCTCTTAATACGGTAGCAAAAAGCACGATACAAATTGTAGATCCAAGGGTAGCGCCGCGCATGTCCAATGCTAATAAAATCGTTATTGTATTTGGATTTGATTTCTGTTAATGGAGAGTAGCAAGCTCGATTTACATTACTTTTATCGTTATTATAATTATTTGTGTAGTTGTCTACTGGCATCGTGGACAGAAAAAAGTATTTCTTTTGTAACAAAGACTGCGATTCCACCGATTTCCGAAAGAACAATTAAAGTAATTTATCGTAATAATTGATACAACTAGGAAATATTTAATGAATGAAATGTTAAAAAAAACATACTGTTAATAGCTAATTAAATGAATAATGTATTGATATTAATCGAAGTTCTGAATACCAACATCGCATTAAAATCATCGCGATTTAAATTACCCGCATGACTGCAAATGACATCGGTTTAAGAACGTGATAAACCATTTAATGAAAGCCTCTCCAAGTTGGTTTATGCTGTCAGGTAAATTTTTGTAATTTGGAAGCCGTGAATTATTTGTTTATTTCGCTAATTATTTCCATAAACATCGACTTTTATTATTTTTTTTTTTTTACTTGCATAAACTGATTTCATTGCTTACCTTGCAGGACCAACGACCTTCATCCTATAGTGGGCATATTACCAAAGACTTATGAAACTATATGTAAGCTACGTTAATCGGTAAAAATATCCCCGGTTAAAAATGGATTAATTGTACAGTCGAATTTTGTGATTCGGTGAAGGCGAGAGCTTTTTCTTTCTGATTGATTTATGTCGTCGAGGTGGGAGTGTCTTAGCCGAGGTAGGATGTTCCCCCCCTATCCAGCTGTTTTAAAATCGGTAAACGAGTTCGTGATTTAAAAACATCGTCAAGTGGCGAGAAACACCCTACACGCTAACTGGTATATTTTTACTGGGGGATATTTTTTCCGGGATTCGTAAGCTACACATCGACATCCCGTTTTGTGCATCGTTACACGAATGCACGTCAACTATTCTGCCTTTTTCTTTTTCTAAAATTATATTCATCCCCAGTTATAGTTCAGTATCAAGTTTTGTTTTTCATGTAATTTATTAATAAATGTGTTGTGGATGAAATTTTAATGTGATTCAGATGTGGAATATTTGTATATTTTATTATCATATTTTAAACCTTTCTACATAATTCTCTCACATTATTGACTTATTATTTTCGTTTAATCAATGGTTTTGTTTATTTTGTCATTTTAACTGTTTTTGGTAATAAAGGATATATTTATAAATGCTCGCAGCAGAACGAACTTTGCCTTTACCACTAGTTGACTTGGCATTGCACTACTTTCATATGGATAATGTTGAAGTACTGCAATACCAAGAAGAATAATCTGTTTTTTTTTTTTTTACCCTCAGTAAGTATGGACAGTGTCCACAGACTGTTGGTGGCCAAATTTAAGATACGAGTTAAAAATAATAATAAAAAGAGTAGAACTTGACAAAAGAAAGTAAAGATCTGGAAATTGCAGAATCAAGAGACAGGAGAGCAGTTAGTATTAGTTACTAAAGTGCCCTCGAACGTTTACGTCATGCCGAATGTTCCGAGCAACTTTATCTTCTAATTAAGAGCTTTTCTATAACAGATTTATCACCGTCAGGTCTAAGTTTCAGACAAATTTTGCATCAGTTCATTCCCTTTAGGGTGTCCTCAAGGGTCCATTTTGAGATCACTTTTCTGAAACTGTGTTTTGCAAGGTTGGATTACCAGAAACTTTGACAAAGTGAAGATCATCGCATGTGCGGATGATTTCACAGTCCTTGTTACTGCCAATTCAAGATGTTTAATTGAAATATCTGCTGAGAAAGTTTTATCTGATCTTGAACAATGGACAGTTGAAAATAAGTGAAAAATTAGTCGTACCAAGACAAAAATTATGGTCCTTGGCTCTAAATTGGACATTCATCGACCACCAAGAGTTAAAATAAACAATACACAAATATCTCTACTAACGGATATTAAACTTTCGGGAATAGGTGTTGACAGCAGGTGAAAATTTCTCCTTCATTTATCAGAAAGTTCACTGACGCTATTGTCAGAGTTTCTAGAACTGACAGTGGTCTTTCTAGACGATCTTTAAGCATTTAATATAACTCTGTGTTTCTCCCTACGGTTGCCTATGCTGTTGGCGCTTGGTTGTATAGGGTGCGAACTATAAAATTTCAATCAAAATTGATGTTAATCCAGCGTACAATGTTACTTTGCATTTTGAAGATTTGTCTAAACGGTTTCAACATCTGCATTGGCAGGTTTTAGCTGGGACATTATCAATCGATGTCTCTGTAATTTTCAGTCTTGTGTTATCACCTGAAATGTTAGGTTTACAATCAGATCTTCGGAATTTCTATTAAAGTAAAGTCGACGTTAAAGCTGAACGATAAAGAATTTGACAAGAGTTGATCAATTTGTGGAAGTGAAGGTAGGTTATTGTAACCTCCTTCAAACAGGTGTGAAATCCGTGAAAAATATATGTGAAATTAATTAGCAGCCTCAATACATAAAAGTAGATACAGAAATATCGCAATTATATTAAATGAATTCGATTGCTAAGAAAAAACGAAATAAAATTAAATTGAACAGATCGATGAAAACCACTAATTAGAACAAACATTCAAGAAGCTGAAAGTATTGAAACTAAATTACTCCGTCCGAATGTGATAAAGGCTCTGAAATCATAACAGAACACGTGTGGAATACCTTAAAACAACATAATTCACCTCTTCGCATTTCTAAACATGAAATGTGTCGGTTTAGGTTTGTGTCTGTTGTGTATGACCGCTTAGTACTCAGAAGCATTAATCACCTGGAGAAATGAATCTGTGTACCCGTCCCCTCCACGGGAAGGTGGGCTACTCGATGTAAAGCTTGTACTGTCTCTAAAAGAGTCTGATCCACCAGGTGTTGCCTACATGTTCGCCAAGATCGTCTGGGGATCCATTAAAGACGGACAAACAAAAGAGAAAGCAGTGAGAAAGAAAAACGGTGATGCAGTGAATTTAAAACAAATAAAATTAAAATAATAATAAATGAAAAATCGCGTAGAGGTTTAGTTGGTGCGGTTTTTTTCATTAAGAGAGAAGTGTGCTGTAAGCAGGAAGGAAGTCACTGTGATGAGGGACAGACTTAGAGGATGTAAAGGAAAGGTAAAAAGAAGAGATGAGAAAGGTCGTCCAACAGCTACGGCAACAAAAACAGACCTCTCTAATAGCAAGACGAGACCCTACGTCCTCTCATTAACTGTGGCTGGAGGTTACTGCGGTCACAGGTGAAAATATTTCCAACCGGACTGTTAAAATGGCTTAATTAAAGTGGACTGTACGCAAAGAACACTGGTTTCTGTCCAATTAACTCCAAACCAAAATTCTGATATTTCTAATTCTCAAATCGCAGTAGTCTTTCTTTATAGTTTCAGTTAGTCTTCCTAATATCGTGTCCAGATGTGTGTGTGTGTGTGGTTTCTCAAAGGTCTCCAGCTTAAAAATTTTATGAGAATTCCCAGAAGTTATCTCTTTCTGCGCTGGCTGAGAATCTTTCCCCAAACGTTCTCTTTGTCCCTGTCCTGTATAACTCACGTCAGCCTCAAACTGGAGAGAAAGCAAGTCATGACCTACAAATGCCCTATGAATTTATGCAGTTAATGTTACGTGCGATTAGAAATTTGTGTATTATTTTATAATGAAACAATTAATACAGTGAGAATCGTGTAGTGTGAGTAATACAACTGGTATGTGCTGCCATCTATCGACAGTGCATCGAACTACCATCATCTGTAATTCGAATTAATGATTCACGCCCGAGACCGCCATAATTATGCATTGTGTTTGCACACTTTGATGACTTCTTATTTTGCATTTCGACCCTCATTGCTCTCTTTTATTTAAGTTATTCACAAGCACTACATTAATTTTTACTGTTACTATATTAAACCATATTTGTTCAAAATCAGTACACAAATTTCACTCAGATTTCGGTCCGTGCTCGTGGCGCCATCTGTTATTAGGATTAACTATAAAATACAAATGCTCAGTTTTCCAATGATATTGTGGACTTCTGTGGAACGGCAAAGTGTGAGAAAGTAAACTGAGCTGCGTCTGGGGAACATCCTATAGTGTAGTGATTCCTGTGGATTCAAATATTGATTCAAATATCTTGTTTCAAATATGATATTTATCCACGTAGTGTGAACAGGAAGCTAAGCAGCTGCGAATGTCTTAGAAAGGGGCATTTTAACCTGGAGAGACATTGACTGGCACACTAACAACAATTTTGTGGATTTGTATTTGTTGGAGGATTGTTTTCTACAGCAGCACATTCGAGAGGCAATCGGAGGGAATAATAGCATTCCTCTGATTAGCACAGTTTTGTAATTATCTACAGTAGGACCACCAGAAAATTCCAAATTCCACCAGCATCCAAGGATTTAATTTTGGGAGCAACCAAGTGTCAAGGTTTAGGCCCAAATGGATGTCCCATGAACTAACGAGTCTAGTGGCAGTGAAGAAAAATGCATTTGGTGGATATAAATTATCAGGAGACGCAAACGCCTATTTTGGATATAAAGAAAACAGCGAAGGCGTCTTAAATTCTATGAACTCTAGAAGGAAGGGGTTGAATTAAGTTGGTCCACTTGACATCGATGGTTCGACTGTTGACGATTCCGCTGAGGTAGTTGAGAAACTGAACGAGTATTTTGCATCTACATTCGCACGTGAGGAATGTCTGTACGGAAGTGGAGTGCAGAAGCTTATTTTACTCCAACAAGGAGGGAACTAAAAGGTTTTGTAATAACTGAGGGATAGAATTGGAGGAGAAACTGTTAAAGTTAAACGTAAGAAAGGCACCTGGGTTTGAAGGAATCTATCCAGTTACACTGAAGGATTCATCAAAGGAATTAAGCAGATCTTAGTCATAAATATGAGCATCGTTGGACTCAGGGGAGGTACCTACTAAATGGAGATGTGCCACTGTATCTCCAATTCACGAAGGGTGGTGAATGGGTGGCGCAAGTAATTATAGACCTGTTAGTTTAACTTCTGCCCCAGAGAAAACAATGGACTCACTAATTAAAACTACTTTGCAGGATCAGTTTGACAAGACAAATAAAACCGCCAGAGGGCTGCCTTACTAGTCGGACGTGCTGATCAACGCTAAAGAAAAATGTGCTTAAATATGCGTTTTAATTATAGTTATTGCCATAAAAAGTGTTCTCAACTAAAGAAGTCAACTAGTGGACTCTCACGGTAAGAAATTTTTAAATTTCAACTGGGAATTTAGCAGGCTATTTGCGTTTTCATCTATATCCTTTGTTTGCGAGACCGCAGTGGTCACCATGTGGCTGGCAGCAAGGATATAGAGAGGCGCCAATATAAAGCGGCGGCCACGTAAATACCCTGCATTTGACTGGGGAGGTGCCCCAACTTGTGCCAAACCCGAGCTGCAAGAGCGTTCCATCATCTGTGCTGAATTACCGTTACTGCGCTAGTGAAACATGTATTTTGTGTCTTCCCCCCCCCCTCTGCAATAGACATACCGTGAACAGAATGGATCTTAGCAAATATACGTGTAGTGCAAAAACTGATGTCACCACTGTTATCGTCGCCAAGAAAAACCCCCAGAGAAATTAACCCCGTTTTCCTAGGGCCACTTATATACTAGGCTGTTTCCCCCCCCCCTATACTGCCAGTGGGGGAGAGCCCAAATCTTCGCCTGCAGATCACACGGCAACAAATATACCCACGGACTAGTGGTTTATATCCTCCAACAGCTCTCAGAGCCCTCAAACATAATAACGCGTCTAGACCTCACTAATCCGGATAACTTCGAAAATCCGAAATGGATACAAACATGGTGGGAGAACCACACGAAAAAGATTGTGACTCTGACTGTGAACAAGTTAACCCTGAACACCAATTCCATACTGAAGAAGTTAAACCGACACCTTTGGCTAAAAGAAAAAATAAAAATCAAATAGTCTCTAATTCGGACAGAGCAACTAGAAGCCAGAGCCAACCAAAGGACGCTCATGATGATCCTGGCTCCCTACAACCAGGAAAACAAGTTGAAACCAAGCCGAAGGATTCCCCCCTGGACCCTGCACTCCCAGAGGGATCCCCCTTGGATCAAGCACGCACTCTCAAGACAGCCCTAGAAGACCTATTTAGGGACCAGAGCAACAGAATCTCAGCAGGTCTCAGAGGCCAAATTGCTACTTTATGGAATAAAATGGAGTCCGTTTTATTCCAAACATACTTAGAATCTGAAATAGCCACAGCTAAACTGCAGGCTTATAAGGAAGGAGGAGCAAAAAATATGCCACAGCGCACTCCCTCCTATGCAGATGCGCTGAGGATACCGGCTCAGTGTGACCACACAGCCACCCAACCAATACAAGCCAAGGAGAAATCCACCACTCGGCGACCTAACATTGTAGTGTTGAGACCCCTTAATAAAGTGGACAAACATTCTAGTGAAGGCATTAAGCAGGCAATAATTAATAAACTCTCCGATGACCTAAGGACCACGAAAATAAAATCGGTACGAAAGACAAGGAATCCAGGTGTAGTCATCGAAACAGAGACCACAGAGGAAATAAACGAAATAATAGCCAACCCCAAGATAGCAACCCTGGGACTCAGAGCGGAACCCCCAAGAAGGAAGGGGCCCTCCATCCTTATATACGACCTTGATAAGGATATCAAACCCGAGGAGGTCGCAAGAGAATTGTTTGATAGAAATCTGTCCAAACATTTGCCAGATCAAAATCTAAATGATCATGTGATACCCAAGCACACCATCAAGACCAAGTCCTCGAGCACAGTCAACTGGTCTGTAGAACTGAGCCCGCTGGCTTGGCAAATACTTATAAATCAGACTAGAGTTTATATATATTGGAGTGGACACCGATTCCGCGAACATGTGGCTGTCATCAAATGCTACAACTGCTGCAAGTTCGGACACACATCGCACACATGCTCCCAGGCTGTGCGAACCTGCGGCCACTGCGCTGGCAAGGGCCACAACTTCACCGACTGTCCAAATAAGAGCACAGACGCCGTTTGTGCAAACTGCAAAAGTCAGAAAATGGATGCCTCCCATTCCCTCAGAGACAGCATGTGTCCCATATACCAAAAATACAAGAGCTTGACCCAATCCAGAACAGATTATGGCACCACACCATAAACAATTCAACACTAAAGTAATCAAATTCTTCCAGCTAAACGCTCATAGAACCAGGGCAGTGGCCGACCAGGTCAGGATGAAAGCCGACGACGAAAATATAGATATCATCATACTCCAAGAACCATACGCAGCCGCCAATCAAGTAAGGGGATACCCCCTACAATACAAGATCATACAGCCTGAAAATGAAATCCCCTCGGCCGCTATTGTGGTCAGAAACCCAGATATAACAGTTACCAGGATCACTCACCTCTGCACGGCCTGGGCAGTCTGTGCGCATCTTATCTCAGCACTGGGAGCCTTCTACGTCGTAGCCCTTTATTGCCGCCCTGGAGAGGACATAACGATGGCTACAAGGTACCTAGAACATGTAACAAATATCCTCCCTGACCAGAAACTAATAATAGGAGCGGACGTGAACTGCAGGTCACCAGCTTGGTACAGCCATACCTCGGACAGGCAGGGGACAAGGAATGGGCAGCGCCTGGAGGAATTCCTAGCAACATCAACGATAACAGTGCTAAACCAACCTAATCAATTACCGACTTACTGCAACCTACGATGGGAATCAACCATCGATGTCTCCCTAGCCACTAGAAACATTGCTGGCAATATAACAGACTGGACGGTTCAGGATGCCTGGACAACGTCCGACCACAGGGTCCTGACCTTCCAACTCAACAGAGACCATCAGAGACAATATCCTGAGAGAAAAATGCTGCAGAGATATGCGCTGAACACTGCAAACTGGAACCAATTCAGAGACACCCTAATAGCAGAAAAAGATACACAGCAAGCTGCAATTCAAACAATCCAAGACCCTGACCAACTCCAAAAAATAGTCACAGCGATCATTACTAAAGCAGCGAATGCTGCCATAAAACGAAGAAAACCTGCCTCAGGTGCTGTACCATGGTGGAGTCCGGAGCTCCAGAGGCTCAGAAGAGAAGTCCAGGACAAACGAAAAGCATTCCAGAGAGCCAGACGCTCCTGGCCTGCCCCTGAAGTGGATGCACTACGGGAAATCTACAAAGAGGCCAGAAACCAGTACACCTCGCTCATACGCAGAAGTAAACAACTGTCGTGGGAAAATCTGGTCGCAACCACTGGCAACACTGACCCCTGGGGGGTGGTCTACAAAGTAACCACTAATAAACTTCCCAGGGGAGAGGTAATTTCAACCACCATAACACCACAGGGAGATGCTACCAATTCTTGGGAGGCATCTGTTAACAATATTTTGGACGCAACCTTCCACCCTCATGTAGACTCACAGACACCCCAACAAATCAAGATGTGCACAGAGAATGACGACTACCGAACAGAAGACAGGGAACCGGATTTCACAATAGAGGAACTACAAGCGGCTGCGCACCTTATTAAAAGTAAGAAATGTCCGGGTCCGGACCTCTTGGAGCCGGAAATCATCAGGAAGGTGGTGGAGATAGCCCCTGACATGCTACTGAACCTCTTCAATCTATGTCTCCAAACTGGAACCTATCCGAAGGACTGGAAAAAAGCAAATATTAAACTCATAATTAAAAACCCGACAAAACCACCAGACCAACCAACTTCCTACAGACCAATAGCCCTACTAACAGTCTGCAGTAAACTCTTGGAACGACTCCTGTTAACCAGAATACAGGCTCACTACCTACAGGCAAACCTAATGTCCCCAAACCAATACGGCTTTAGACCGGGAACGTCGACTGTAGATGCCCTGAAGAACGTCCTTGCACGTGCAGCTGCCACAGAAAACAAATATTTCCTGGCTATCTCTATCGACTTTGCTGGGGCGTTCGACACCCTTTGGTGGCCGAGCGTCCTGGCCCGGCTCCGGGAGAGTGGGATGCCGGGCAACCTCTATCGAGTAATCCAAAGCTACCTCTCCAGTAGACTCATCATGGTGAATGCTCCATATAAAATACTCACCAGAAAAATCAACAGAGGCTGTCCACAAGGCTCCGTTTTAGGACCTACGTTATGGAACATCGTTTTGGATGAATTCCTAAATACCGATATTGGAGAGGCGTCTTCACAAGCCTTTGCAGACGACCTCATCCTGATGATAGAGGGAAACAGCAGAATCCAGCTGGAAAGAAAGGCAAATCATGCCCTTAAAATCCTACAAGAGTGGACCAATATCCACTTCCTTAGGATCTCTGAAACCAAAACGGACTCCATTCTCCTCAAGGGTGCCCTAGATTACAGGAGACCCCCACAGATTAAGATTAATGGTATCACATTACGACTGTCCAAGGAACTTAGATACCTGGGAGTAATACTGGACCCCACTCTCTGCTTCCAGGCACACTTGAAATACATCCGTAAGAAGATACGGGGCTATACAGCCCTTGTTACCAGAGTCGCAAAAAGGGATTGGGGATTGAAAAAGAAGACCCTCAAGCTGTTTTACAAAGCCGCCTTCCTGCCGATAGCTACCTATGCTTCCGGAGCTTGGTACCCCAAAGTCACCATGGCTGTAAATCGCAGAATCCTCGACTCTATCCATAGAGCCATGCTGCTCGCTATAACCCGGGCCTGCAGAACAGTTAGCACCCACGCGCTGCAGGTGCTGACGGGAACCCTACCTTTAGACCTCGAAGTAGTTAAATGTGGAATATTATATGAACTCTCCAAGGGAAGAGCCTGCACCTTCGCCGGCTTCGACGCAGATCCTACCACAAATCGTTTGACTGAGAAAAAGAGACTTGCAGATCATCTCATGCAAACCTGGCAAACCAGATGGGAGAATTCCCCAAAGGGAGAAGTCACCAAACGATTCTTCCCCAACGTTGGAAAACTCTATCCAATGGCTCCAGCATGGTTCACGCCGGGACTCCACGCGACCTTCCTGCTAACAGGACATGGTGCCTTTAAGGCTAAACTTACATCCCTGGGCATTACAGATGACCCTACTTGCTGCTGTGGAGAGCTGGAGAGCTGGCACCACCTCATGCATGAATGCCAGCTTTATGATGACCTGCGCTGCCAACTCATCACTCGGATCACTTTTTTGCCCAGAGATAGAGAACAACACCTCCTGGACGGGAGACAGGAATATATTGCCTTCTCAAAGTTCGCTGAAGCCCTGTACAGAAGAAGACGGGACCTGAATGCACATTAGCCACATAATGGCTAGAAGCCAAAATGTGCATAACACCAAAGATGGACTACTAAGCAACCATGAAGATAGACAAAAAATCTGAATGAAGGACGAATAGCAGCTGTTCTGGCGGCCTGAGCCAAGCACTAGCCTGGCTCTCCTTTAATACCCCTTCCTGGCAGGAGGACGAGATGACCAGTCGCCTCGCCCCCCTGCTACCCCACCTTTCCTTCTGGTGAGGCATGGGCATGCCTCACTGACCACCTGGGGGAATCTCTTCTGTGTCCCCCATACTTCTGCCTTTTCCCCCCAACCTTCTTCCTCCCCTCCCCCACTCTATCTATACACAACGCGAGCGCCCTACACACTAAATTTAATCTAGCCGAAAAATAATCTTCGCCCAGTCTCGGCCTAATTATCCTACGCAATGCCCTACTCCTGCCATATGAATGCATGCACACGTGCTGTATGCAAACATCCAAAGTAATTACGATTGCATGGATGCGTATATATTATGTATCACTGTTGTGTATATGTGCATATATGTGTATGTGTACATAAGTTTTTTTTTTTTTTTTTTTAGGTCCTAGCTGCCGAAATCTCAGGAAATTAAGCGGCAGGACCTGCCAGAGTAAATCTTAGTCTACTGGTGTTTCCTGGTCTGCCTCCACGGGGCGAAGGTGGGGCAACGCTGGGCTCCAGCAGGGGTCCAGCGGCTAAATGACCAGATGAACAACGGTATACGACATTACACAGGTACAATACTCACACACTTTTAAACCTCTGGCATTCCCAGGAAACTGGTACACCCACAAAGAAAGCAACGCGGAGATGGGGGAAACCCCTGGGGCCGCATGACAACAATATACCTTACACCTTACACCTTACACCTTGACAAGACAAATGGTGAGGAACTTGAAAACTTCACCCTTGCCTCCAGACTACAAGTACTCAACCAGCCTGGAAATCTCCACACATACAGTAGCGCCCTCTGGGAAAGTACCATCGACATCACCCTGACCACGCCGACTATTTCTGGAAAGTTCAGCAAGTGAAGTTTAATGAAGCATGGACCACTTCTGACCACAGAGCAATAACCTGTTCTCTTGGGCGCTCCGTGGATCGCGTTCCCCAAGGGATGTAGTGCGATTCTGCACAACGAAAGCTGACCGGCCACGCTTTCGAGCTGAACTTGTAAGAAGACTTCATGAAGGTTCTTCACAACTGAATCACATCACCTCTGAGGACTGTGCAGTTTCCCTCTCCAAGATCATCAAAGAGGCCTCTACTAAGAGAAGGCCCTTCAAAAACGCAGTCCCTTGGTGGAATGCTGAACTACAAGATATGAGGAGGAGAGTCCACCAAGCTTGTAAAACTTTTCAGAGAGCCCGTGCTCACCTCCCACCCTTGGAGGTCGAAGCCGCAAAAGACAGTTACCGATTCTTAAGGAACAGTTACACTACCAATGTTAGACGCTGCAAAAAGCCTCATGGCAGAATTTGGTCTCGATCACAGGAAATGATAATCCCTGGGGAGTTGTCTATCATATCGTTCTGAACAAACTCCCTAGAGGTGAAGTCCTCAGTACAACTGTAAAGCCTGATGGTTCTTCCACCTTCACGTGGGATGACTCTGTCCATAACATGCAAAATGCCCTCTTTCCAACAGATTGTGCACAGCTAACTGAAGAGCAACTACAGATTGTTACCGCTAACGATTCTTACACAACAGAAAATACTGAAGAACCTTTTAAAAATGACGATCTAAAAGCTGCACTGGACAAAACTAAAGAAAATAAAACTCCTAGCAATGACCTCCTCGAGGTGGATGTTATCAAGAAATTTGCAACCTACTTCCCTAACACCATGCTCGCCACTTTCAACAGATGCCTAATGGAAGGCCACTTTCCTGCTAGCTGGAAGGAGGCATGCTTAAACTCATCTTGAAGAATCCTCACAAACCACCTGAAGAGCCAAAATCTTACAGGCCAATTGCTCTCTTGCCAGTCCTAGGCAAACTTCTGGAAAGGCTTCTACTCAGCAGGTTGTCAAAATGCTGCTCAAAAGAAAACCTCATTTCTCCTCTTCAGTACGGTTTCAAAGCTGGTTGCAGCACTGAAGATGCTCTTCTTAAATTAATATCTAAGCACTCAAGGCAAGTATGCGCCAGCCATCACAGTTGACGTTGCTGGAGCGTTTGATCGGCTGTGGTGGCCAAGTATTCTCAGAAGACTCCTACAAGCCAAAGCACCACTCAACCTTTATAGCTGTGTCAAAGAATACCTGAGACACCGCATTGTCCATGTTAGTACCAGGTACAAGTCTGTCACTAGCCAGGTCTCCCGAGGCTGTCCCCAGGGCTCGGTCCTGGGGCCTTTCTTTTGGTCCATCGTCCTGGACGAGTTCCTTGGGATGGACTTGGGGATGACTCAACCCCTTGCGTTTGCTGACGATTTGGTTTTGGTGGTGCATGGTGACACAAGAGCTGATCTAGAGGAGCGGGCAAATTGTGCACTAACTAAGCTCCAGGATTGGGCAGCCATTCACCGACTAAAGATCTCGGGAGAGAAAACCAAATCTATATTGCTCAGGGAACGCTCCAACTACGAAGACCACCGGTTATCAAAATTGACAACACCTACATAAAATTATACCCAGAAATCAAGTATTTAGGAATCGTCTTAGATACGAAGCTAAATTTCCGTCCTCACTTGAAGTATATGTCACAGAAAATAAAAAAATACTCGGCCACGATCATCCGTATAAGCCGTGCAGACTGGGCCTTATGCGCCGGGCTCTGGCCCTCATCTATAATGCCATATTTGTGCCAATAGCTTGCTATGGAGCCTCAGTATGGTGTACTAGGGCCTCCTTCGACCGAAATTGCCGTAAACTAAACTCCATACAGCGTTCTGTGCTCCTTGCCGTAAAAAGGGCGTGCCGTACTGTAAGTACCCCAGCCTTACAGGTTCTAGCTGGATGTATACCCCTACACCTAGAGGTAATAAGAAGAGGATTGTACCAACGATTGAAGAAGAGTATTCCCACTGAAACAGCAGGCATAACTTTTAACTTTGATAACAACCCCGAACAGGAAAGGAAGAGAATCTCTGAAATTATGTACAGGACCTGGCAAGAGACATGGGACACCACCAACAAAGGATTGATAACCAAAAAGTTCATTCTCTCTGTGAACCTCATCAGTCCAAAGCCTCCTCCCTGGTACTCACCAGGCCTCCATACTACATTTCTATTTACAGGCCACGGACCCTTTAAAGCGAAGCTAACATCCCTAGGCATAGAAGATCCGCTGTGTCACTGCGGGGCTGAAGAAACGTGGGATCACGTGATGTATGACTGCCATGAATGTGACGAGTTCTGGCTAAGGTTTGCCACTAAAATGCAAGAAAATCCCCGGAATTGTGAGCACCTGATTATAACGGACGAGCTGCGCTACGCCGCCTTTACCGAGTTTGCGCAGTCTCTCTTCACTGCTAGACGGGTTAGGCACCCAAACACCACCCATTGAAGATCAAAGTAAGAAACTTCTTGGATTTGACAGTCCTCCCAGGAGAAGGAAAAAAAAAAACCCTCCTTCCTTCCTTCGTCCCAGGAGTGACAGAACCTACACCAGCAAAACTCAGCTGCTGCCTTTAGGCCTCCCTAGCCACGCTCCCTTACGTGGTCCTGTGCCTCCACTCCCGGGCAGGAGGGGGAGTTTATCCTTGGTGTCCTCCCCCTTCGCCACCCCTCTTTTTCACTCTGGTGGGGCATGGGCCTGCTCCACTGACTTGGGGTCATCTTCCCTATGGACCCCGTATCTCTATCTTTTCCCCCCAGTCTTCAGTCTCCCTCCCCTTCTCTAACTTACAACAAGTGTCCGAATCAACTGCAAATTGCTTGAGTCCTACACCCAAAAACTTCACAACATCAAATCGCCCAACTAGTACTCCCTTTGTTTTGGCTGACCCTTATCCATAGCGGGTTTTTTTTTTTTTTATAGGTCCTTGCCACTGAAATCTCAGGAAATTTGGTGGCAGGACCTGCCAGAGTAAATAACTATAATAGTGGTGTACCTGGTCTGCCTCCACGGGGCGGAGTGGGGCAACGTTGGGTACTATTAGGGGCCCAGCGGCTAAATGACCAGATGAACAACGGTACATGACACTACACAGATACAGAATCCATACACTTTTAAACCTCTGGCATTGACAGTGTTCTGTTTCACACCCACAATGTACAGCACGCGGAGATGGGGGAAACCCCTGGTGCCGTTTGACACTAAACACACTCTACACTCTACACAAGGGAAGACCGCTACAATAGTTAAACCCCTACATGGGTTTGTTAAGGGGAGACCTTGTCTGACCAATTTTCTTGGATGCTATGATGAAGTCACAAAGGAACTGGATGCAAAGAATAATTTCGATTTCATAAACTTGGACACATTTCAGAAAAGTTTATTACCGGTACAGTATAAATTAGATCAGTATGGCATTAAGGACAAGTTGCTACAGTGGATAAACGGATGGTTCAGTGGGAGAAGACAAAAAGTGGAAATCAACGGACACTGCTCTTCGGGGACTAATGTAAATAGTGGAACCGCACAGGGTTCGGTGTGGGCTCACTGCTGTTTTGTGTATTTATCAATGTTGAAGGTATGTCAGGCATTCAAGCTTAAACTCCAAGTTTGCAGATAATACAATGGTCGGCAGGGTCGCTAATCACAGTATGCAACACGAACTATAAAAGTTAGACAGAGATGTGGAAACTGAAATTTAAAGTTGATAAATGCGAAGTATTGCACGTGGGTTGAACTAAACCCAGAGAAACGTTGAAGCTGTTTGCTACTATTTTCAGGGTGGTAAAGATTGAATAAGACTTGGGAGTAATTGTGCAGTCAAATAAAGTTTTGTGAGCAGTGCAGACAGGCTGCCAGATCTGGTCATGTGGTATTGTCAATGATATTCACGAATTTTGCAAGTAGCGATAAAGAAGTGATGGTCCCTTTGGATAACACAATGGGCCACGCCTTCAGTACTGAGTTCAGGTCTGGAGGCCTCATTTGAGAAGGATGTAGATTGGCTTGAGCGTGTACAAAGAAGGGCAACAAGATTGGTGAGAGGGAGAAAGGGGGTCTCTTTCTATGAATGGTTTAATTTCTGCAATTGCAGGTGTGTACACTAGGCACATGGGATGGGATCTGATTGGGGTGTAGAAGCGTCTTGAAGGGGTTGAGCCGCCTCAGTTCTGATGGGACTCTTCCTCTCCTCGGGAACGTGAGGAGGCATAAGCTCGAATTGAGGAAAGACGGTTGTAGAATAGACGTGCGGAAATTTGCGTTTTGCCAGCGGGTAGTTGATTGCTGGAACAGGCTTCGATGCTTCTCTTAGCTAGTGGATAGATATTTATTTATTATTAAAAAAAATCAATATTAATTTAATTACTTCTCCATTTTATCCTGAAACGCTTTTCTTCTTAGGTTTTCTTCAGTTTCCGTTTTAACGCAATTCGATAAATCGCAGAATTCAAAACAAGCAAGTTGACTTTCCTTTCTGCACTTTAAATACAGGTGAATCTTGTTACAATGTACTAAGACGTTTCTTGCTGACAAACCTCTAATAAAGAAATTTATTAAATGAATCGTCGTGTGGTAGATAAATTAATATTTTCTGAAAATAATTTCATAATTTCAAATATAATATAAGATCTTTAATAGAAATATAACTTCAAAATATTTTAGAAATATTTTAAACTTTAAATGAATATTTTATAAGAAATATTAAGAAGTTTCATATTTCAAAAACCCCTCGTTTAGATTTTAATGACCTTGTTGGCCTGGGTGGACACTGAAATGATGAGTCAGTTGGTGCGACATCAGCACTGGCAAAGCAGAAATAAGAGTAACAGAATGTTGTTGGACTAAAGACTGTAATGAGTACAACGAACAACTGAACGGAGAAATAAAGTCGGACAGCAAATCAAAATGTCCTGTAATGGGGATTTTTAACTTCCTGCATATTGACTGGAACATGTTGTTGGTCAGTCACACGCTAGCAAGGCTTTTGTGGATTTATTGGAGGATTGTTTCCTACAGCAGCACTTTAGAGAGGCCACAAGGAGTAACACCCTCGATCTGGTAATGAGTACGGATTCTTCATGCATCAAGAATCTGCAGATAAAGGAATCACAGTGTGCTGAAGTGGGATTTACTCAAAGATGTAACTACCCTCAGGAGTAAAGAGAAGGGTGTTTGCTTTGGTAAAGGTGACTACAGTGGTATTAAGCAGTTTTCAAATCCGATAGAGTGGTATCAACTGGTGATGTTACCAACAGAAATTCGAAATGGAAGCATTCAAAGAATTAATCTTGGAAACTACTAGGCTTTTCATGCCAATTAATAAATACTGTTCAAGGTTTAGGTTAAATGGATGTCAGATGAATTAAGGAGACTCGTGACAGAGAAGAAAAATACATGGGATGCTTATAAATTATCAGGCGATAATTTAATATGCATGATAAATATGACAATTTATGTGCATTCCTCGCATAGAATTAATTATAATTTATATGCAAGGAATAATGCATGTAAATTATCATAATTTACCTGTCCGAAGTTTTTCCCTGTCTCCTCACTTCATCGTCATTCTGTGCCACCTCACCATACCAATTTGGTTTCCTTTTTATCGCATGCTGCACGACTTAAACAAGTTCATACGTGTTCTGTTAATTTTGTCGAGCAGTGTAGATCGAATAAGCCGCGTCAGTAAAATTCACATAATTTTGTTTTATTTTGAACCAAGAACAAGAAGTGTGACTAAAAAACTGTCAATTCTTACAAACTTATTTTAAACAGCAGCGTCTCACTGTGACAGACCCTGGAACTTTTTTCTTTAATCTTTTTTTCTAATATGAAGTTTCAATTTCAAAAACAATGTGTACCTTAAGGAGCACTTCCTTGGGTAGATAAGAAAATGCTATACTATTTAAAAACGCCATTCTCTTTTAGTACTTGTAGGAATGCAATACCGAGGCAACTCGTTGCGAATAGGAGCGCATCTGTATGAGACACCTAAGCCATATAATGCTCCTTGTCCCACTGAACTCTACATACTGAAAGAAGGCTGATTTGAAACTCCTAATCCTTCACATCACACTTTTCTTACACTTCTCAGAGTAGAATTTTATGATCACGCTCTTACAATTTTTCTTTTTTTTTTTCACACTTTTGGACGGAGAGCAAGAAAAAAGTATCCATTGCAATTAAAACTTCTGTTCTTGAAAAAAATGCAAAGCATTTAGTGGTGGGGAATATAAATCAATTAAAGTTTTTAAAATATTTCTTATTCTTAAATAAAATTTCTTAAATACAAACTCTTCTTCTGGACGTTATGAAACAGGACGTCGAAAGAAGAAATGAAAAAAAAAAAAAAAAAATTAAATAAAAGTTGATAAACCTACAAGGAACTCGAGAAAGTCGCAATCCTGAGCACCTGGAGGACAGTCAGAGATTTCCTGAACCGACAGTAATACCTGACATAACAACAACCACCCTGTGCACTTGGTAGCAGTGCCCGTCAAGGAGTGGAATCCCCCAATCAGGGAGAAATAATATTTTGGGGAGACGCAGAAGGCAGCCAAAAATCTCTGATTCAAACACTAATGATTGGTATAGCAGTAGCTTTAAAAACGGCAACTGTTTCTTTATGAATGCACTGCCCCCTAATATTATAAGACGTTAATAACAATTCTTCGTGGTGCAGATTCGACTAGGTGTGCACGTTACTCCGTCCGTTCTTGTTTCACGATGACCTATACAGCCGTCAAATTAGTTCTTTGCTCAGAATTATCCTCGATTGCGTAAATTCGGTAAAGAGATTGAAGCGAATTCTTCTTTACGATCAGTGCCTCTCCCGGTCATGTTTCTTTTACCTCTGCTGGGGTTATTAATGAGAGCGTTCCTTACCCCCACCAAATTAAATGCTTTTTCCCCGGGACCCTGACTCATTGAACTTGAGTAAGATGGGTTTTAGCTTCCTTCTGAAGAGATTCTTGTGAGCATTTTAGAGTCATTCTTGGTACACCTTATAGTGGGCTCTCGATCTTGTATTGTGAGTTTGTAAATAGTTGGCTATTTCCCATTTTAGGGATTCAGCTTTTATTGTAAATGTATTTAAACTTTATAATACACAATCGTGAGAAGAATCTGATAGCACGAGCCTCTAGAAACAATTGGTGAGAAGAATTGTTAGATGTATTGTCAGCAGTGTGCGATGATGAAAGAGAAGAAAATGCAAATAATTCCAATTACTGCATTAAGTTAACCGTAGTTGATTACACAAACCCGTATTTGTGTCTGTTATTTGCGCGTGTTCCTTTGTCGATTTGCCCGTTTTGCTCGGCGAAAAAACCCCGAGTTTCTTGGGGGGAAATTCTTGGCATCTTGGCCTGGGACCGACTAACTGAGACACCAGTGAAACAATTCCTTTAAAGTTTCTCGTGTCATGAATGGGATTCGAACCCGGGCCTTTTCCATCCGGTGTGTGGAGGACAGTGACGATAACTGTGGGCTGCGGGCGCAGACTGAGGGAGGAGCGACGTGTGGATGCTGCGTTAATTGTAAATGACGTGGGAGGACATAAGACCATTCTATTAGAGATATTAATTTCCCCGAATATAATCGTCCAGGGTGCACTGACATGATGGAGACGGCGAAATGTAGGGACAACTCCCGAGATTCTAGTAATCATTTTGAAGTAAGTGAGGGTGGCACTTTTAATTTTCTAAAGCGAATGTGCAGCGGTCTAGATTGGTGTTGGATCGGGGTAGAGTAAAAGCACAGGAGAAGGGGGTTGGCATCCAACATCTGCTGGAATCATATTCACCCGAGACGGCTGATATGTTTATAGGATCCTCTCTAGCATAGAATAGAAACAATAGACCTAAGTGAGCTATTGTAGTATTTAACAGGCAGATTTAACACCTAAACAGGATCAAGTTCACGATGACAATGAACATTAGCTACGCAATAATTAAAATTCCTACTTAAGAAATCCAAACGAAACTCCTACATTTTCATTGTCCTGTTTCATCTGAATCCAAGCTTCGTTGTTAATTATAGCGCTGTTTACGTCTTGTTGTTTGTAGACAGTAAATTGTGTTATAAACAGAACTAACAAAGTTAAATTTTTATTTTATTTATTTTTGTTTCTCTTTTGGGCAGTAGGAGCCCTTTCGTTCGTAGTTTCCAATTCCCCGCATTGCCATGGTTACGCCACGGTGTACGATATCCTTGCCATCTTTCTCCGAACGTGCCAACTTTGTTACTTGTAAGTTACGAAAAATAAACAATGTGAAACCTTGTTGAATCTCACACGATGCGTCCCAATATCAGGACCCTCAATATATAAACAGCAACGATAATGACGAGTCTTAAAATGATTGCTAATCCGGCAGTGAATTAAATAAGAAAAGAGAAGAACACTGGAATACCGCAGTAAGATGGAAAAGTTGGAAATGCATAAACCGCTGCAAAGGCAGGAGATTGCACCCCATCTTAGAGTGAACCGTTTTATGCCTGAACAAACGCTGCAGTAGAAAAGGACAAGTCCGTGCGGGAAGAACAGACACCACTTGAATGAAGAACGTGCCTTCACTCGTCTCGTCTCATTGCACGCAGAACTGTACCGTTTTGTTCAAATCTGTTCATAAAGCAATTCGTATTTTAACCGATTTGGAAATATATGAAATGATTCAATATGAACTTGGAAGCAATACCTTACCCTGTATTAGCGAAAATACATAGTTATTTAGAATTGGAGAGTAAAATGAACTTGTTGCACGTTTATTAGAATTTAATAATTATCTTGAATAGTGGCAGAGCATCATGAATACAGCAAATAGGTATATCATTTATGTAATTTGTATTTATGTAAAGTTATGTAATTACTTATATTAAATTATTCGTAACATTTGTATTATTTATATTACTTCAGTTTATAAAACTAATACTCATTAATAATAGTAATTAACAAAAACAATTAGCGCTTTTCACCGATGTATGCAATTCAATTTTTTTATTTCTTTATGGCGAACCAATTCATTTAATGTAATTGCGATATTTCTGTATTGTCACTGTCTGCTTTTATGTATTGGGGCTGCTAATTAATTTCGCATATATTTTTCAGATTTGAAAACTTTATTACAAAATTATCAGTAATTTTTAACGGAGAGATTGATAACAGAAGAGTGGGAGCAGAATTATTGTACAAGGTACGATCATGTAAATTGAAAGAATTAACAATTGTAAATCTTCTGATGTATTTGAACGAGTAGAAATGGGTAGACAAATTGAAACCAGTTGGTACACATTCAAGACGAACTAAGAACATTTAAATTTACCAATACAAGTCTCGATTTGAGTCAGCTATGAATATTTTGAGAACTGTCTGCAATAAGAATAATTTATTAAAACTGGAAATAAGCAGGTGTTATCAAGAAGTCAAAAATGATCCCAGGTAAGTTTATGTTGTCAGGTAATTGTTTTGTAAATTCGGAGTGTTAATTAATTAATTAACTTATTTATTGTGGCCATTACTTCCCTAAACAACAAGTTTTACTTTATTTTTACTTGCATAAGCTGATTTTCTTGCTTTCCTTTCAGAATGGAACAAATAATAGATATTACATGCAGTCAAGAAAACTTAGTAGAATTGGCTTTGAGCTACAAGGACATTAGTAGTGATATATACGCAACTGTGAAAGACACTTAACCTCTTTCAATTACATTCCAATTGGGTAAGTACGAACTGAAATTGATTAATGCATACCTAATTTTCATTGGCGTCATCATAATCTTCAACCGGTTTACCTGTTTTATCAAATGTTCCTATCTTAAACCTCTTCGTTTCTTTAATTTTCAGAATGTAATGGCACCAAAAATAAATTAAAGGAATTACTGAACGAAGATATGCGAATGACAGAATTTAATTTTAAATCAACCTCAGAGAAGGAAAATATGTTGGCCCGGTGACATAATTAATCATATTGAGAGAGAGAGAGAGAGAGAGAGAGAGAGAGAGAGAGAGAATATATCCAGCTCAGGGCCCTAGTTATACCAAGCCTATACTCACCAGATGTGAGCCCCTAGGTTGCCCTAATATTGAACTACCTAGAATAAGTAATGCTTCGCCATTGGATTCTCTGCGGATGCCACCACCCCTGGATGGTGATATCTCCCGGGAATAGGTAACATTACCCTCGTCCTTTCTTATTGCAGATAGTGCAATATTAGGGCAACTCATTGTGAAGGCATTTACAATATGAGATGTAAAAAACGATGCCATTTCACTTACTCCGGGGTTTACTACCAACTAAAATGATTCTTGGCAATAACTTCTTCGAATACCAAATGATTATATCGTTTAATATTTTTTTTTTATATTAAAAATAATTATTTTCAATATTTAAAAAACGTATTACGTGGGAAAACGTCATTATAATACACTGCGTATTCTATATCACCAACTTTTTATGTGGGTAAACTTTTTACACATGGAAAATAATACATATATTAACAATAATATACATACTTTTTTTATTGAAAAAACATATTTATATATAAAATTTAAAAATAAATTGTATATATATATATACGATTTTTTTTTTCAAGTCTGAAAAGTTTTTTCGCTTAATAAGATAAAATAAAGATACATGTTAATAATAAATTTCGAAAACTGTATGTATTTAAATTTGTAACAGTATATTAATCTTTTTTTTTTTTTTTTTGAAGATATTGAAAAACGTTAAAATTAGATTTTATTTCTTAATCCATCAAGAATAATAAAAATACTATTAATTGACTATAATGTAATATACATTAACTGTATTATCACTAATAATATTAATTAACTGTAATATTGATTGTATATTACTAATACTGCATTTTGGTTGTTAGCTGTAACATTGTCTGTCATAAATAAAATAAAATATTCGTTAGATGATTTTATTTTTTATTATTTTATTATTAATTTTAGTATTATCATTTTTTCAGTAATGATCACATGAAAACAATCAACGCCTTCACAACGAGTTGCCCTGACATAGCACTAGTTTTTTCGAAAAATATCTGATTTGTGTCATTACATTTGTGTCTACTGATTGGTCACTTTAATATTAACATTCTTCAAAGCTCTTCCTCTCAGGTGCAACACCTCCTAGATGTCATTTCTTCAAATGGTTTCTCTGTTCTTCCTGATGGAGATATCCCGACTAGAATGGGAGAGTCCCACATTTCCCTTCTTGACTTCGCAATTGAGAAATGCTCTCTCACGTATGTAATACTTGATACAAATATTTGGGGTCATCGTTCCAACTTAATGGTAATCGAAAATAAAATAAATGAAGCAGAGATCATGCACGCTTTCAAATCTGTCACTCCACAGTCTCTCAATCAGCTTCGTCACGACCTGCAGCAGTCAACGTGGGGTGGAGGGCTTGCCACAAGGGATCCTGAAATTGCAATTAACTGCTTTTTTAAACATATCCTAAATAGCTATGAAAAATACGTGTCATATATCAGGAGATCAGGGAATAAAAAAGGCCACCAGGCCAAGAGGGGAAATATGTCCGTTCGTCTCAAACAAGATTTGTAATATGTTAAAGAAAAGAGACAACCTTGCAAGAATTGCTAGAGCAACAGGAGTCGAGGCAGATAAAATTAAATACACAACGTACAGAAAGAAAGTCATTGACTGCATTCGGTCAGAGAAAAGAAAATACCATAGTTCTCAACTTACAGGTATCATAACAAGCAAGAAGAAATGGACAGTTTTGAACAAACTATTACCGGGAAGGAAACTGAAATCACGAAGCTACATTGGAGATGTAGTTGAAAACGAGGTGCTCATTTCAGATGACGAGCTAAAAGCCACTGCCTTCTGTAACCACTTTAATTCAAGTGTGAATAACCTCTTTCAAGACGAACTTGATTTCAGACACAACGAAATGAGAGAATCTGCCAAGTACTCAATCAGAAACTCTTTTTCTCGTTCCTCTCTCCGATCAAGAGATTTTAGAAGCAGGGAATCAATTGAAAGAAAAGGGAGCCTCTGGCTTTGATGAAATATCTCCGTCTCTGGTGAAAAAGGTCCTTAGCTCAAATCGTATGCCACTGAAATATATATTCAATCTCTCCTTTCAATCTGGTAAATTTCCTTCTCGATTCAAAAAAAGCAATAATCATCCCTGTTCCAAAGGGAAACCGTTGTAACTCCCTCAACAACTTTCACCCAATAGCTCTACTCTCAGTTTTTGCAAAATTATTCGAAAAAATTCTTCATAGCAGACTCATGGGTTTTCTTGAAGACAATCAGCTCATCCATCAATAACAATGTGCTTATCGCTCTAAAAGATCCACTGATCTTGCAATTGTTGACTTCTGCTCAAGGATCATTGAGCAGAAGTCAACAAGGTGAATGAAACAAGGTTTCTCGGAATCTGGCTGGATGATAAGCTAAGTTGGGCAAAACAAATGATAACCATAAGAAAGAAAACTTCGTCACTAGCGGGAATACTCGCCAGGGCCTCTGCCTGGGTGTGTCCTTCTCTTCTCAGACAAGTATTCCTTTCTTTAATTCAGCCGCACCTCACCTATGGAATCATCTCTTGGGGTACCACCAGCCAAGGAAACCTCGCGAGAAATAACTCCATTCTCAATCGATGCGTTCGTTCAATTTTGGGCCTTCCCTGGAACGCATCGGTCAGTTCGAGGTACAAGGAAGTGAAACTCCTAAGCATCTACCAGCTATTGCAGAAAGCCGAGACGATCCTTGTTTACAATATTATGAAGACAGCAGACTTTCCCCCTCTCTTCAGATCCTTTTTTCATAGCCAAAGACGAAGAAGAAATATCGTACAATCTAAGAAATGAAGCCAACCTGAAGATTCCGCTTTTCAGAAAAGCCATAGGTCAGAAAGTATAAAATAGAGAGGTGCTAAAACCTGGAACAAACTTCCTGCAAAAATCAAAAATGTCACTTCACTAAATCAATTCAAGAAACTACTAATCGAACACATCACCAGGGATGTCTGATTCAAACCTTCCACTCAACTCCTTTTATTTAAAAACATTTTAAAAACACCAACGTGAAAATAATGTACAAATGTTAAAAGAAGCAGTTGGCAAATAGTTTGTAAATTTCTGTGCATGTATCTATTCATTTTTCTTTTCTCTCCTCATTTAATTGTAAAAATGTTCACAATGATGTTATAAGTAGTGATGCTTTTTGAAGTCTTCTATAAAGAAATGTACAAAAAACCAATTTATTTATGTCTTTCCTGTTCAATATTACCTGTACAATTTCAGAACTGTACAATTTTTCAATTGTATATTTGTATATTCATAATTTTTAAAGATGATGACAAAGAAGCAGGTGTGTTTTTGGCCCAATGAAGTTAGAGCGGGCCGCGATGACATTGAAGATCGACATCTTAACACATGATTACTGAGCAAGGATTCTCAATCATTTTCCAATATTTCTATGACTGAAAACAGAATTGTTAACCTCTTACAAAGTCATGTCCGATAATTAGAATATAACGGCATGTAAATATTAAATGAAATTAAATAAATACGGATGAACAATTGCGTTTAGATAAATGATTTAAAAATGATGAGTCCTAATAAACGAATGCTTGAAATATAAACGTGAAATATCTACATTCACACACGGGGAGTTATTCAGGGAGGGGAATGCGAGAGGTCAATTAAACTCTGGCAGTGAGCTAGATGATTTTCTAATAATAGAGTAAAGTGAAGGAGAAATTGTTCAAGATAAACATAAGAAAGGCACCTGAGGTGAATGGGATATATTCAATTAGATTAAAGGAGGCAGCTAAGGAAGTAAGCAAACGCTTAGCCCTAATTACGACAGCTTCCTTGGACTCAGGGGAGGTGCCCATGGAATGTAGCTGTGCAAATGTGACCCCAATTGAAAAAGGAGGATCAAAGGGCGACAGAAATAATTACAGACCTGTTAGTTTAACTTCTGTTCCAGGGAAATGAATGGAGGCACTGCAGGATCATCTAGACTTCAGTTACAGCTCGGACACAGCCTGGGTTTGTTAAGGGAAGTCGTGTCTGTCCAATTTGATTGGATACTAGGACGTAGTCACAAAGGAATTGGATGCAGGGAATAACTTTGATATTATATATTTGGATCTTAAAAAGGCTTTTGATACTGTTGCACATGGAAGACTGCTGCACAAAGTGGAGTAGTGCGGCATTGGAGGAAACTTTCTTCTCGGGAAAATGGGATGGTTGAGAGGGAGAAGATAGAGAGTGGTAATCAATGGACACTGCTCTTCGTGGACTAATATTACTTTCTTTTTTTTTTAATGTTCTTTAGTCAGGGTATAATAATTTATTATACCCTGACTAAAGGGCATTAGGCGGCAGCTGCTAACATCTGGACAGCTGCCGCCTAATGCCCATCCCAAGCTCGAGGAACCAGGTCCGGTTCCATTATTCACTGTCAGTGCTCAGCGCTCTAATATCCCGGACCCACCGGATGTAGTGCAATACCGGCGGGTAGGACTAATATTAGTGGAGTTCCCTAGGGTTCAGTGTTGTGTCCATTGTTGTTATCTATGACATTAATGATGGTATAAGGAACGGCTCGCTATTTTATATTTCTACTTCAAAATACAAGGAAATTTGAAGATTTTATGTAACAATCTGAAAGAAAGACGCCTGATAATCTGTAATGACGATTTTATTGCCCATTATTCCATTTCGCAGGGAGGCGTTCTCTTCTCACTCTTATTTGCTTCAGTTCTGGAACCATTTTTTGCATCCCATAAAGACAACATTATTTCACAAGCAGATGACCTGAAATGCTTCGTCACTCGTCACATCTAAAGATCTACAACAAGTTAAGCAAACAAATCAACAAGCCAATAACACAATAAATGAACTGGAGCATTACCTCGACTATATTGGACTACGTTTAAACTCCAGCAAGTCTTCCCAGATGACAATTACAAAGAAAAAGAGCAGGAACAATATCTATATGCTGGTAAGCGGATGCGAAGTTCCAAAGGTTAAATCGTACGTAGTCCTAGGCCTAAAATGGGACGAGGAACTAACATTCTCCGAGCACTTTGATTACATCAAAGCTAAAACACGTGCAGCGCTCTGGGCTTTCAAACAAGAGTTAATTTGCATTAGAAACCCAAACCTTATTAAAAAGTATATCTTGAAATGTATACTTCCCATCCCAATGTATGCTTCATAGATTTAGTTCTCTGCCCCAATCAGCAACCTGAAAGCTTTCCTAAGTAATGAATACTGGCTCTTGAGATGGCCGAACAGTATCTCGAATTACTCATTTACTATCTCTAGAGTTATCGTTCTTTCCAACCTCAGCATTCCTCCCTGGAAACACACAATTAACACAACATTTTCACATTAGCCCAACTGCTAACAGGAATATTAGACGCTCCCAGTATTGACAGCTTGTTTCACTCTCGTCGAGAAGCCACCAGTATTGCTGAAACAAGACATCCACTTCAAAGCAACTTAAAAAACTGGACAGCCTAGGTCGCTTTTTTCCAGCAAACCCAATAGAACTCTTCAATGAACTAAGTATTGATTCGGAAAAGCTGTTTAACGCAAACGCCTACATATTGCAAGTCTTTGCTGATTCCCATCGTCTCTTGTAACCGTAGTGCACAGCCACTCGGCTTAAAAACTGAATTTAATTTGATTCGTTTTATCTATATACTCTCGGTATTCTAGATGCCAACTTAAGATGTCAAAATTTTAAATATTCTATGGTGTTCAACGATGCCAAAAATTTCAATATTCTTTTATAAAATCATGATTATTTATGTATTCTAAAATTTCACCTTTCAGGGTGAACGTCCAATGGACTTTGTAACCTTTTGCTCACGGGTCCGCTTCACTCCTTAGAATGTAACTCTAACCCTTCTAGCCAATAGCTGTTCTAGGGGTGTCTCTTCAACAGAGAAATAAACTGATAATAATAATAATAATAATAATAATAATAATAATACAATACAATACAATACAATACAATAATAATAATAATAATAATAATAATATCGGGCTTAATGTCCAAGTTTGAACACGATACGAAGAGACGATACGATACAGGTCGGCAGGGTTGTTAGTTGTTAATGACCGTATGCTGCTTAAACAGGATCTGGAAATGTTGAGCAGATGGGCAAAGAGGTGGCTATAAGGTATAAGGTATGTTCGTGTCAGACGGCGCCTGGGATTTCTCCCATCTCCGCGTATGTTTGCTGTATCGAGGACAGTACACTGTCAAGCCAGAGACATGAAAGTGTGTGGGCCATGTCTGTGCAGTGTGATCTGTTGTGCCCATTGTTTGTCCGGCTTATTGGCCGCCAGGCCCCTGGTGGGTCCCGACGTTGCCCATACCTTGCCACGTGGAGGCTAACCGGGTGTCTAGAATCATGACGAGTTGCTCCGGCAGGTCCTGCCACCTAGTTTCCTGGGATTTCAGTGGCTAGGACCTAAAAAAAAAAAAAAATAAATAAATAAATAAAATAAAAGTAAAAAATAAAATAAAATAGCAATAAAAAAAAATATATATATATATATATACGCGTTTGACGTTAATTCTTAAGGAGATTGCTGTTAGGAAATCACTGGTTGGGGTTGAACGCTATAAAGATGTGTTAAAAGGCCTAATAGGTCGGGCAGAATTTTGTTGTTTTTAAATTTAGACGTGTGGGCTATACGTTAGATGAAAGATAAAAGTGGGAGGGAGGGGAGGCTGAAGACTAGGGGGTAGAAGTAGAAGTAAGGGGTCGATAGAGGAGATGACCCCTGCTAGGCAGTATGGCATGCCCATGCCACACCAGAGGGGAGTTTGGATGGCAGGTGGAGAGACAAAGAAGAGTTATCTCCCCTGCCATGGATAAGGTATGGGCATGCCTTATCCATAAGGCATGCCCATATCAGGGTTTAGTGCCTTGATTATCGGAGGCCATTGGATTCAGGCGTCTTCCGCGGGATGATTTCCTTCGAGGTTTGTTCATTTCCTTATTGTGTCAGTTGTTGATTGCGGTTCGCTGCGATAAGAACTCTCCGTCTTGTGAACAGGGCCAGTGCATAGCTGGAGAAAGCCTGATATTCTTCCCTGGTGTCCAAGATGTGGTGCTCCTGGCCGTATGGTAGATACTGTATTTTGGTGATGAATGCACTGCGGAGGTCCTTATACAGCTGGCAATCATGCATGAGGTGCTGCCAGTTCTCCAGCCCCCCGCAGGTGCAGGTGGGATCTTCTTGTATTCCGAGTAGGGATAGCTTGCATTCAGAGCTCCATGTCCTGACAGTAGGTATGTGACTTGTAGGCTCGGGGAAAACCAGGGTGGGAAGTTCGGAAAAACCCGGCCAATGTTGGGCAGAAACTTTCTGGTGATTTCCCATTTTTGCGAGGTGGCCCATCTATCCTGCAGCAGATGAGCATGCAGCTTTTTCTTTTCCATAGTCTTGCTATTGATGATGTCGGTGGTGAATCCCAAATATGTCTGTGGGATACCCTTGTCCAGGTGGTGCGTGAGGCCCCGTCGAATGATCTCTAAGTCCAGTGGAAGGACACCAGCAAGGACTTGCAGGGCATGTGTGCTCACTGTGCTGCAAACTCGAGTAATGGTGAGAAGGCTTGATCGGTGAATCGAGTCAATGATTCGTTTATTGAAAACAGTTGTGGCTTTTTGATACCATGCGCCAGATGCATACGTGACTATTGGGGTGAAGATGGTTTTATAGAAAAGACGTAGCACCCGTCTGTCTAGGCTCCTGTCTCTGCGAGTGACTCTGGTAACCAATGCAGTGTATCGTCTGACTTTTGTACGCAAATATTTCAGGTGGTCCTGAAATGATTTGCGTACAAAAGTCAGATCCTGCTGATTTCCCATTTTCCTAAATTCTCAAAGCAGCTAAAGTACCTATCCCTAGGTACTTTAGCTGCTTTGAGAATTTAATTGTTTTCTGGTCGATCTTGAGAGGTGGCTACTGAAGTTTAACATTGACAAATGTAAAGTACTGGTTATGGGAAGCAGTAACCCAGAGTAATGCATCAACTGTGTGGTACCGGTCCGCCATCCCAGTATAGCACAACGCGGTAAAAAAATAGTTCCCTACACTAAATATATGTTCAATGGAGTGTCGCTTCATTGAACATACATTTATTGTAGGAAATTATTGCATATCATAAATAACGATATCTCCAGAAGAATCAGCGTCATGGAAATGAACACTGTACCATGACGCTGATCCCAATTCTACCAACTGTGCTATCCAGGAGGACAAATGGACTGATGTCAGCAATAGCCGCTGCCTGATGGCAGTTCTTCATGTTTAAGTTTCCACAGCGATTTGCACTTTCTTTCGCAATCACCAGCATGTGGAAACTTCATAATATTCTCTATAAAATCTTCCAACTGCTTTATTTTGATATTTATGATTATTTTTTAAATATACACTGTACGCACCAATTATGTAATCAACCTGAATTATAGGAATCTATCCGAAATTAGCCTTGGGAGCAGATTACCGTCAATGTTTATTACCCCTTCCACCCACCACGCTCCACTCAATGTCAGAATTACCATTAAGGGACAAATGACTACGTGCAAATCTCTAAAAAAACATGAAATTAGCACCGCCATCGTCTCCCCCCAACACCTTAAACCCCGCTAACCGCCAGTACCAGGGTCCACACGTTTTACTCTACTGCGCGACAAAAATTGCCACCACAGTAAAATTAACAGCGCCGGAGTAGTACTGTTTCGCTTACTACCGCCATAACCCAACCCCCCTCCGTAAAATCCTAAAAGGGTCCACTCCTCGAAACACCACTTAATGATAACGACTACATATCACGCCCATGCTTTGATGAAGTTAATCCGCAAATCAACTGAAGCCAACATTCATCGACACCGCAGCCACCAAAGGACGCCACTGATGAACTTCATCGAACCATCACAAAAACTGAACGAGTACCACTGGTTGTGGTACCTTATTCCGTTTTCGTGGTTATATTTGCTTCTTTTTCTTTTTGAAAAACCGTGACTCTCTGGTATCTTCGGAAAGACGCCCGATGCGTTTCCGAATGTGCAAAATTCCGAAAAGAAACGACTGGTTGTTGCTACAACCACCTCCATTCTAATGAAAGGTAACCATCAATAAAAAGATGCAGATTTTGATTATCCTAACGAGTAGTACAAACGAAACTGGTCGCCCTAATATGGGGATAGAGACAGTATTCGAATGACAACTACCTCTCTCGCTCTCCGCTTTCGATGAATGTTTCTAAGAGACATCGTTCTCAACACTCCTCGGTAATGATAATCACCAAATACCACCGGTGAAGCTTATTTATACGATTCAACTACAATAGAGTGGATCAACAACAATTGAACAATTTTCAACAGTGTTCATGTAGAATATTAACAATATCAGCTGATTTTGCTGTGACGTCAAACCAGAGAGATAACTTATTCCCTTTGAGTTCAGACATTTTTTTAACGTTGTTCTAAGATATAAAAAGAGTTTCTTTCTTAAAGCAAAAGGAAGAAGTTTCCAAAAGTAAAGTAACCTTTCTAAATTTCAATATTTACTAACCTTCTGTTTTACTCATTTGGCCAAATAGTGGTACTACCCCTGTCTCGCCACGGTAGGGATGGGCCTGGGTGAAAAGACACCACGTAGGATTGAAAAGGGATCAAACTAATGATACAAAACTGGAGAAAGTTAAGACCAATACATCTGATGACTCTATGCCAATAAAGTTCTCCTTGAACTATCGAATAAGTCCTCTTAAGAACAAACCGAAATTATGCCCAATGAAATCGAAGATATGGTTTTTAAATTCAAATTAGACTACGGCAAACTACGAGGACCCGTGCCACCTCAGAAGAAGAATAAGGGTTGGCAGGGGAGGAGAGAAGAAAATGCTGAATCCATCGCGGCCAGGGGAAAGGGAGTAAAGGTACCAAGAAAGGCAGCCCGGTACAGATCGACATCAGGCATTGGCAGTAGAGCGCGCGTGAAGAGTACTACTTTCGTGATTCGTCATCAGCTTCCGGGTGCTCTGAATGGTGGTTGGCTATAAGTGCTCTCCTTGTAGCAATGAGTTTCTATGCAAAGATGGTAAGGGCTTTGTGTTCGTATTCCGAGTATTGGTAGCAATCATACATGGGATGTTGCCGTGTCTCCTTGCGGCTAAAGAGGCAACGGGGATCCTCACTGATTCGGAAGCAATACAATTTTCAATTAAATGGCCGTGCCCGTTGGGCAGAAAGGTGACGTATAGCCCCGGTTGGAAACAACTTGGGAGTTTTCGAAAGACTCTGTTTACTCTCGGGAGGAACTTCTTGGTGATTTCCCCTTTAGTGGACTCTGTCTACCGACTTGCCATCCCTGTCGGAGATGGCCGAGCAGTCTGGCTATTTCAACCTTCCTGTTGTTGACGAAGTCCAACGTGTACTTGAAGATAGTACTGTACACGGTATTTCTTTTGCCATATTATAAGTCAAGGCGCATCGAATGATTTCCAAGACCAGCGGGACGACTCACGCCAGAACCTGGAATGCGTACGTCATGACTGTCGAGACAGCTCATGTGATTGTTAGAATTATTGACTGCTGAATACTGTCCAAGGTTCTTCTATTTACGACTGTGGTTACCTTTTTGTACCAATCCGTTGAAGCGCATGTGATGACCAGCATGAAGAAAGATTTCTCGTACAGGAACAGAGTCCGCTTGTTTAGCCCTAGTCCCTCCTGGTCACACTTGCGACAATAAAGAATATTTCCGTATTTTCTGTTTAATGTAATTTATATGGAGCTGAAAAGACAGATTTTTGTCAATGATGGTTCCGAGATATTTGATTTCAATAGCAAGTTTTATTGTATTGCCTTTGATTTTCACTTACGGTGGTCTGGCAAACAAGAATCTCTTCCCTTTGTAAGTTGATGATGGTTGGTTGGTTGGGTTTTATTGGCGCATTAGGAACTAAGGCTATAATGCGCCAAATCCGTAAGTTGATGAAAGCAGGACTGCATCGGTACTCCGTAACTGAAAACAAACTTCATGGACACTTTCTCCTCCTCTGTTATCTCAAAGACCTTTGCATTATTTTCTCGAGTCAGTTTTTTCCCTTCCTTTCTTACATCTATATCAAGTGTACATCTTACCATTCTGTGATCACTTCCAACATTTACCTTATTCAGGACGGTAACTTCATTCACAATATATCTTCTGTTAGTGAGGATGAAGTCGATTTCATTAGTTGTTAATCCGTTTGGACTCCTCCATGTCCACTTTCTGTTCACCCTTTTCTTGAAAAAGTGTTTATTACTGACAGTCCTTGAGATTCTGCAAATTCCACAAGTCTTTCACCTCTTATTTCTTTCACCAATTCCAAAATTTCCTATAGTTCCTCTTTCTGCGCTGTTTTGCCTTTTTCCAACCTTAGCATTGAAGTCCCCCATAATAATAGTAATAATAGTGTAGTGGGTTTTCTGCTCATCCAGAAGACTCTCAATTTCGGTGTACATTTCTTCAACCTCTTCATCATCATGGCTCGCTCGATGTTGGTGCATAAATCATTATAATCTTTAGCATGTACCTCTTAGAAATCTTGAGTATTAGTCTTGACACCCTTGGTGATGTACTTTTGAATTCCAAATTGTTGTTTTTTAAATCTTTATGGACCAGAAACCCAACTCCACCTTCACTCCTTTCACTGTTTCCTTGGTGTACAGCAGATTTCCACTTGATAAACTTATAAGTGATTCATTTCTTCTTCTTGTTTCAGCCAAACCGATGATATTCCAATTTTCTAATTCCTTAAGTGTATGAAACGGTAAGTGTATGAAATATTAACTTCACAAATGAAAATGAAATAAGTTAAAGGTGATTTTTAAGTGCTGTTTCAGAATTTATAAACGTTTTACTCTGAATCGATGGGAAACATTTTTAAACTGAACGTTTCTAATTGCTTAATATTCTATTCATAAAAGTCCTTACCGAATGCTCATTGCCAAGTTGGAAGAAGGAGTTCCTTTGGAGTTTCAACATCTTTAAAAGGTCCCAATCACAATAAGATAGAGACCAAGTCACGAAGTAATTCAGGACTGTTCAGAAAAATCAGAACTTAACGGCAAATGCATAACAAGGTCAACGTATCCAATTATGGATATCGATGAAAACAATTGCAATATATCACTTCCGTTATGTCAAAATGTTTTAACTAAAAACGTTTTAAGGCTGAAAGCAACAAATTATGGAAAATTGACTAATTGAACAAGTTAATGTGTGGCATAATTTTAGTTTGTTTTAAATCATCGAAGTAAGTGGCATCGTTTCGTGATATTCTCGTATTTCTAATTTCTTCACAACGAGTTATTAATCATATGGTCCAAGAAAGCCTGAGGCTTATTCTGCACCAGCCAAAAAAATTCCCAATTACCCTGAGAGAGAGAGAGAGAGAGAGAGAGAGAGAGAGAGAGAGAGAGAGAGAGAGAATATATCCAGCTCAGGGCCCTAGTTATACCAAGCCTATACTCACCAGATGTGAGCCCCTGGGTTGCCCTAATATTGAACTACCTAGAATAAGTAATGCTTCGCCATTGGATTCTCTGCGGATGCCACCACCCCTGGATGGTGATATCTCCCGGGAATAGGTAACATTACCCTCGTCCTTTCTTATTGCAGATAGTGCAATATTAGGGCAACTCATTGTGAAGGCATTTACAATATGAGATGTAAAAAACGATGCCATTTCACTTACTCCGGGGTTTACTACCAACTAAAATGATTCTTGGCAATAACTTCTTCGAATACCAAATGATTATATCGTTTAATATTTTTTTTTTATATTAAAAATAATTATTTTCAATATTTAAAAAACGTATTAAGTGGGAAAACGTCATTATAATACACTGCGTATTCTATATCACCAACTTTTTATGTGGGTAAACTTTTTACACATGGAAAATAATACATATATTAACAATAATATACATACTTTTTTTATCGAAAAAACATATTTATATATATAATTTAAAAATAAATTGTATATATATACGATTTTTTTTTTTCAAGTCTGAAAAGTTTTTTCGCTTAATAAGATAAAATAAAGATACATGTTAATAATAAATTTCGAAAACTGTATGTATTTAAATTTGTAACAGTATATTAATCTTTTTTTTTTTTTTTGAAGATATTGAAAAACTTTAAAATTAGATTTTATTTCTTAATCCATCAAGAATAATAAAAATACTATTAATTGACTATAATGTAATATACATTAACTGTATTATCACTAATAATATTAATTAACTGTAATATTGATTGTATATTACTAATACTGTAATGTTAGTTAACTGTAACATTGTCTGTCATAAATAAAATAAAATATTCGTTAGATGATTTTATTTTTTATTATTTTATTATTAATTTTAGTATTATTATTTTTTCAGTAATGATCACATGAAAACAATCAACGCCTTCACAACGAGTTGCCCTGACATAGCACTACTCTTTTTCGAAAAATATCTGATTTGTGTCATTACATTTGTGTCTACTGATTGGTCACTTTAATATTAACATTCTTCAAAGCTCTTCCTCTCAGGTGCAACACCTCCTAGATGTCATTTCTTCAAATGGTTTCTCTGTTCTTACTGATGGATATATCCCGACTAGAATGGGAGAGTCCCACATTTCCCTTCTTGACTTCGCAATTGGGGAATGCTCTCTCACGTATGTAATACTTGATACAAATATTTGGGGTCATCGTTCCAACTTAATGGTAATCGAAAATAAAATAAATGAAGCAGAGATCATGCACGCTTTCAAATCTGTCACTCCACAGTCTCTCAATCAGCTTCGTCACGACCTGCAGCAGTCAACGTGGGGTGGAGGGCTTGCCACAAGGGATCCTGAAATTGCAATTAACTGCTTTTTTAAACATATCCTAAATAGCTATGAAAAATACGTGTCATATATCAGGAGATCAGGGAATAAAAAAGGCCACCAGGCCAAGAGGGGAAATATGTCCGTTCATCTCAAACAAGATTTGTAATATGTTAAAGAAAAGAGACAACCTTGCAAGAATTGCTAGAGCAACAGGAGTCGAGGCAGATAAAATTAAATACACAACGTACAGAAAGAAAGTCATTGACTGCATTCGGTCAGAGAAAAGAAAATACCATAGTTCTCAACTTACAGGTATCATAACAAGCAAGAAGAAATGGACAGTTTTGAACAAACTATTACCGGGAAGGAAACTGAAATCACGAAGCTACATTGGAGATGTAGTTGAAAACGAGGTGCTCATTTCAGATGACGAGCTAAAAGCCACTGCCTTCTGTAACCACTTTAATTCAAGTGTGAATAACCTCTTTCAAGACGAACTTGATTTCAGACACAACGAAATGAGAGAATCTGCCAAGTACTCAATCAGAAACTCTTTTTCTCGTTCCTCTCTCCGATCAAGAGATTTTAGAAGCAGGGAATCAATTGAAAGAAAAGGGAGCCTCTGGCTTTGATGAAATATCTCCGTCTCTGGTGAAAAAGGTCCTTAGCTCAATTCTTATGCCACTGAAGTATATATTCAATCTCTCCTTTCAATCTGGTAAATTTCCTTCTCAATTCAAAAAAAGCAATAATCATCCCTGTTCCAAAGGGAAACCGTTGTAACGCCATCAACAACTTTCGCCCAATAGCTCTACTCTCAGTTTTTGCAAAATTATTCGAAAAAATTCTTCTTAGCAGACTCATGGGTTTTCTTGAAGGCAATCAGCTCATCCATCAATAACAGTATGCTTATCGCTCTAAAAGATCCACTGATCTTGCAATTGTTGACTTCTGCTCAAGGTTCATTGATAGCCTTGAAAAGGGTCACTATGCTATAGCACTGTTTCTCGACTTATCTAAAGCTTTTGATTGCATAAACCATACTATTCTACTTAATAAACTCAATAACCTTGGCATGAGAGAGAATATTAACCTTCTCCTTGAACACTACCTTACCGATCGGCCGTTTGTCGTAAGAACAACTCAATCGTACTCCAACATCTGTTTCTCCAGGGGAGTACCTCAAGGCTCACTTCTTGGACCTATCCTATTTGTTCATTACATCGATGAATTTCTCTCTCTTCTTCCATCTTCCCACCTAGTAGCGTATGCCCATGATATTTCCATCCTAATCACAGATAAAGATCCTAATGGGCTTCAACTCAAAATCTCTGCCTTGCTTTCTGTGATGCATAATTGGCTTCAAAAGAATCAGCTTATACTGATTCCAGAAAAACCAAAATATATGGTGTTTAGAACGAAAAAAAAACCACTAAATATCCATTTAGATGTAACGTATAAAGAAAACCAACTTGAAAGGGTGAATGAAACCAAGTTTCTAGGAATCTGGTTGGATGATAGGCTAAGTTGGGCAAAACAAATGATAACCCTACGAAAGAAAACTTCGTCACTAGCGGGAATACTCGCCAGGGCCTCTGCCTGGGTGACTCCTTCTCTTCTCAGACAAGTATTCCTTTCTTTAATTCAGCCGCATCTCACCTATGGAATCATCTCATGGGGTACCACCAGCCAAGGAAACCTCGCGAGAATCATCTCCATTCTCAATCGATGCGTTCGTTCAATTTTGGGCCTTCCCTGGAACGCATCGGTTAGTTCGAGATACAAGGATGTGAGACACCTAAGCATCTACCAGCTATTGCAGAAAGCCGAGGCGATCCTTGTTTACAATGATATGAAGACAGCAGACTTTCCCCCTCTCTTCAGATCCTTTTTTCATAACCAAAGACGAAGAAGAAATATCGTACAATCTAAGAAATTAAGCCAACCTGAAGATTCCGCTTTTCAGAAAAGCCATAGGTCAAAAAAGTATAAAATACAGAGGTGCTAAAACCTGGAACAAACTTCCTGCAACAATCAAAAATGTCACTTCACTAAATCAATTCAAGGAACTACTAATCGAACACATCACCAGGGATGTCTGATTCAAATTACCTTCCACTCAACTCCTAGATTTTAAAAACACCAACGTGGAAATAATGTACAAATGTTAAAGGAAGCAGTTGGCAAATAGTTTGTAAATTTCTGTGCATATATCTCCTCATTTAATTGTAAAAATGTTCACAATGATGTTATAAGTAGTGATGCTTTTTGAAGTCTTCTATAAAGAAATGTACAAAAAACCAATTTATTTATGTCTTTCCTGTTCAATATTACCTGTACAATTTCAGAACTGTACATTTTTCAATTGCGTATTTGTATATTCATAATTTTTAAAGATGATGACAAAGAAGCAGGTGTGTTTTTGGCCCAATGAAGTTAGAGCGGGCCGCGATGACATTGAAGATCGACATCTTAACACATGATTACGGAGCAAGGATTCTCAATCATTTTCCAATATTTCTATGACTGAAAACAGAATTGTTAACCTCTTACAAAATCATGTCCGATAATTAGAATTTTACGGCATGTAAATATTAAATGAAATTAAATAAATACGGATGAACAATTGCATTTAGATAAATGATTTAAAAATGATGAGTCCTAATAAACGAATGCGTGAAATATAAACGTGAAATATCTACATTCACACACGGGGAGTTATTCAGGGAGGGGAATGCCAGAGGTCAATTAAACTGTGGCAGTGAGCTGAATGATTTTGTAATAACTGAGAGTAAAGTGGAGGAGAAATTGTTGAAGATAAACATAAGGCACCTGAGGTGAATGGGATATATTCAATTAGATTAAAGGAGGCAGCTAAGGAAGTAAGCAAACCCTTAGCCCTAATTATGAGAGCTTCCTTGGACTCAGGGGAGGTGGTGCCCATGAAATGTAGCTGTGCAAATGTGACCCCAATTGAAAAAGGAGGATCAAAGGGCGACAGAAATAATTACAGACCTGTTAGTTTAACTTCTGTTCCAGGGAAACCTGAAAGCTTTCTTAAGTAATGAATACTGGCTCTTGAGATGGCTGAACAGTATCTCGAATTACTCATTTACTATCTCTAGAGTTATCGTTCTTTCCAACCTCAGCATTCCTCCCTGGAAACACACAATTAACACAACATTTTCACATTAGCCCAACTGCTAACAGGAATATTAGACGCTCCCAGTATTGACAGCTTGTTTCACTCTCGTCGAGAAGCCACCAGTATTGCTGAAACAAGACATCCACTTCAAAGCAACTTAAAGAACTGGACAGCCTAGGTCGCTTTTTTCCAGCAAACCCAATAGAACTCTTCAATGAACTAAGTATTGAATCGGAAAAGCTGTGTAACGCAAACGCCTACAGATTGCAAGTCTTTGCTGACTCCCATCGTCTCTTGTAACTGTAGTGCAGAGCCACTCGGCTTAAAAACTGCATATAATTTGATCCCTTTTATCTATATACTCTCGGTATTCTAGATGCCAACCTAAGATGTCAAAATTTTAAATATTCTATGATGTTCAACGATACCAAAAATTTAAATATTCTTTTATAAAATCATGATTATTCATGTATTCTAAAATTCAACCTTTCAGGGTGAACGTCCAATGGACTTTGTAACCTTTTGCTCACGGGTCCGCTTCACTCCTTAGAATGTAACTCTCACCCTTCTAGCCAATAGCTGTTCCAGGGGTGTCTCTTCAACAGAGAAATAAACTGATAATAATAATAATAATAATAATAATAATAATAATAATAATAATAATATCGGGCTTAATGTCCAATTTTGAACACGATACGAAGAGACGATACGATGCAGGGTTGTTAATGACCGCATGCTGCTTAAACAGGATCTGGAAATGTTGAGCAGATGGGCTGAGAGGTGGCTACTGAAGTTTAACATTGACAAATGTAAAGTACTGGTTATGGGAAGCAGTAACCCAGAGTAACGCATCAACTGTGTGGTATCGGTCCGCCATCCCAGTATAGCACAACGCGGTAAAAAAATAGTTCCCTACACTAAATATATGTTCAATGGAGTGTCGCTTCATTGAACATACATTTATTGTAGGAAATTATTGCATATCATAAATAACAAAGCTCCAGAAGAATCAGCGTCATGGAAATGAACACTGTACCATGACGCTGATCCCAATTCTACCAACTGTGCTATCCAGGAGGACAAATGGACTGATGTCAGCAATAACCGCTGCCTGATGGCAGTTCTTCATGTTTAAGTTTCCACAGCGATTTGCACTTTCTTTCGCAATCACCAGCATGCGGAAACTTCATAAAATTCTCTATAAAATCTTCCAACTGCTTTATTTTGATATTTATCATTATTTTTTAAACATACACTGTACGCACCAATTATGTGATCAATCTGAATTATAGGAATCTATCCAAAATTAGCCTTGGGAGCAGAGTACCGTCCATGTTAACCCCTTCCACCCACCACACTCCACTCAATGCAGAATTACCATTAAGGGACAACTGACTACGTGCAAATCTCTAAAAAACATGAAATTAGCACCGCCATCGTCTCCCCCCAACACCTTAAACCCCGCTGACCTCCAGTACCAGGGTCCACACGTTTTACTCTACTGCGCGACAAAAATTGCCACCACAGTAAAACTAACAGCGCCGGAGTAGTACTGTTTCGCTTCCTTCCTCCAAATCCCAACCCCCCCCGTCAATTCCTCCAGGGTCCACTCCTCGAAACCACACTTAATGATAATGACTACATATTACGCCCATGCTCTGATGAAGTTAATCCGCAAATCAACTAAACCAACATTCATCGACACCGCAGCCACCAAAGGACGCCACTGAAGAACTTCATCGAACCATCACAAAAACTGAACGAGTACCACTGCTTGTGGTACCTTATTCCGTTTTCGTGGTTATATTTGCTTCTTTTTCTTTTTGAAAAACCGTGACTCTTTGGTATCTTCGGAAAGACGCCCGATGCGTTTCCGAATGTGCAAAATTCCAAAAAGAAACGATCGGTTGTTGCTACAACCACCTCCATTCTAATGAAAGGTAACCATCAAGAAAAAAATGCAATTTTGATTATCCTAACGAGTAGTACAAATGAACTTGGTCGTCCTAATAGTGGGACAGAGACAGTATTCTAATAACAAGTACCACTCTTTCTGTCCGCTTGCTTTCGATGAATGTTTCTAAGAGACATCGTTCTCAACACTCCTCGGTAATGATAATCACCAAATACCACCGGTCAAGCTTATTTATACGATTCAACTACAATAGAGTGGATCAACAACAATTGAACAATTTTCAACAGTGTTCATGTAGAATATTAACAATGTCAGCTGATTTTGCTGTGACGTCAAACCAGAGAGATAACTTATTCCCTTTGAGTTCAGACATTTTTTTAACGTTGTTCTAAGATATAAAAAGAGTTTCTTTCTTAAAGCAAAAGGAAGAAGTTTCCAAAAGTAAAGTAACCTTTCTAAATTTCAATATTTACTAACCTTCTGTTTTACTCATTTGGCCAAATAGTGGTACTACCCCTGTCTCTCCACGGTAGGGATGGGCCTGGGTGAAAAGACACCACGTAGGATTGAAAAGGGATCAAACTAATGATACAAAACTGGAGAAAGGTAAGACCAATACATCTGATGACTATGCCAATAAAGTACTCCTTGAACTATCGATTACGTCCTCTAAGAACAAAGTGAAATTATGCCCAACGAAATCGAAGATATGGTTTTTAAATTCAAATTAGACTACGGCAAACTACGAGGACCCGTGCCACCTCAGAAGAAGAATAAGGGTTGGCAGGGGAGGAAAGAAGAAAATGCTGAATCCATCCCCGCCAGGGGAAAGAAAATAAAGGTACCAAGAAAGGCAGCCCGGTACAGATCGACATCAGGCATTGGCAGTAGAGCGCTCGTGAAGAGTACTACTTTCGTGATTCGTCATCAGCTTCCGGGTGCTCTGAATGGTGGTTGGCTATAAGTGCTCTCCTTCTAGCAATGAGTTTCTATGCAAAGATGGTAAGGGCTTTGCGTTCGTGTTCCGAGTATTGGTAGCAATGATACATGGGATGTTGCCATGTCTCCTTGCGGCTAAAGAGGCAACGGGGATCCTCACTGATTCGGTAGCAATACAATTTTCAATTAAATGGCCGTGCCCGTTGGGCAGAAAGGTGACGTATAGCCCCGGTTGGAAACAACTTGGGAGTTTTCGAAAGACTCTGCTTACTCTCGGGAGGAACTTCTTGGTGATTTCCCCTTTAGTGGACTCTGTCTTCCGATCCTGCCATCCCTGTCGGAGATGGCCGAGCAGACTGGTTATTTCAATCTTCCTGTTGTTGACGAAGTCCAACGTGTAGTTCAAGATAGTACATTGTATTTCTTCTGCCATATTATAAGTCAAGGCGCATCGAATGATTTCCAAGACCAGCGGGACGACTCACGCCAGAACCTGGAATGCGTACGTCATGACTGTCGAGACAGCTCATGTGATTGTTAGAATTATTGACTGCTGAATACTGTCCAAGGTTCTTCTATTTACGACTGTGGTTACCTTTTTGTACCAATCCGTTGAAGCGCATGTGATGACCAGGATGAAGGAAGATTTGTAGTAGAGGAACAGAGTCCGCTTGTTTAGCCCTAGTCCCTTCTGGTCACACTTGCGACAATACAGAATATTTCCGTATTTTCTGTTTAATGTTATTTAGATGGGGCTGAAAAGACAGATTTTTGTCAATGATGGTTCCGAGATATTTGATTTCAATAGCAAGTTTTATTGTGGTGCCTTTGATTTTCACTTACGGTGGACTGGAAAACAAAAATCTCTTCCCTTTGTAAGTTGATGATGGTTGGTTGGGTTTTATTGGCGCATTAGGAACTAAGGCTATAATGCGCCAAAACCGTAAGTTGATTAAAGCAGGACTGCATCGGTACTCCTTAACTGAAAACAACCGTCATGGACATGGCAGCCACGGTCTTGAGCAACCCAGCCAAACAAAGAATAGGCTTTAAAACAACCTCACCCGGATCTGGCAACGTCGTTGGACTGAAACCACCAAAGGGTGTATCACAAAAAAATACATCCCGGACCTGGGGAAAATGTTCCCGCAAACGGCGACTTGGTTCAAACGAGGACTTCACACATCATACGTACTGATAGGCCATGGCGCCTTCAAAGAAATGCTGGCGCAGATGGGATTGGAAAAAGAACCGAGATGCGTGTGATGAAGCGTAGATTTGGACACACATCATGTATAACTGCCCAAACTATGAGTACCTGTGATGTAGGTTAATGACCACAAAAAAAATACTTCCCAAAAAATATGGAATCATACTTTCTGGGCTCGAGTGAATAATATGGAGCACTATAAAACTTTGCTCAGCAGCTCTTCACCAGGCGATGAACACTCATCGCCTTACACAGAGTGACATAAAAATAATGGTGATAGAGAACAACACAACAAAATGATTACATTCTCACCAGCCCTCCAAAGGTGAAGCCAGACGAGACAACAACCAGAAAAGTGGACTAGACGAAACGAGCAAACCGCTATTACTAAATGGAAACGACAAACGGGCTGTTTCCCCGTGCAGCACTCAGTGCTCCGTGGTGTGCTGACTCCTGAAAGGACTACCTAAATACAAGGACTGGAATGGACATACCCTGAACCTTGGACGGTTCCTCTGAAAGCCGAGGAAGGCCATCTGGCAAATGGGGCTGGACATCTATTTCAGCTTGCTTTTTCCCACTTTCCCAGGCGAGGGGGGGATGATTTCGCTGTCTACTCCCCCTCCCGACCCCAATTTTCCTTCCGGTGTAGCATGGGCATGACCACTGAAAAACGAGCAAAAATTTTCCTACACAGCGAATTACCCCACAGATCCAAATCTAATACACCAAAATTACTGCCTGGACTAATAGACCTCTAGAGAAACTCATTGAGCGAAAACCCCACTCGACCTTTAAAAAATCGTATTTTTAAGCAAACCGCTATTTTTTTATTTATTTACTTTTTTTTTGTTTATGTTCCTAGGCACTGAAATCTCAGGAAAGTAGGTGGCAGGACCTGCCAGAGTACAATTAGTCTTATTGGCACACTCGGCCGGCGTCTCCATCGCTGGGTATGCTAACGTCCGGCAACCTCCTGCTACAGGAACCCGGCGGCTGACAGGTCAGATGAACAACGGGCACAACATACTGCATTCTACATGACACACACACCGTGAAACCTCTGGCATTGACAGGGCACTGTCGCTCGATAGAGAGAACGTACGCGGAGATGGGAGAAATCCAGGAGCCGTTAGACCCTCAACATACCCTATTCCCAATACTACTGTCACCACCACCACCAATCAGGCACCCAGGAGGACAGTGCTCCCTACTCCACACCTCGTGGTTCTCAAACGTACAACCACTGACACTCTTGAAACTACTGAAGAGGTCAGGAAAAAGGTCATTGACTCCCTATCTCAAGCGTTAAGAACGGCTAAAATCAGAGCCATTGGGAAGACCCGAAACACAGCGGTCATAATTGAGACCGAAACCAAAAATGATGCAGATCTCATCATCAATAACTCCAAGATTCCGACGCTTGGACTCTCTGCTGAGCTGCCCAGAGAAAAAGGCCCCTCCATTGTTATATTTGATATGGAAAAAGACCTGACTCCTACTGCCATATCTGAGACGATATATATACGCAACCCCCCAGCAAGACTTATCCGATAGACACATTACTATCCTACTAATACAGTAAAGTGCAACTATGCAGAACTGGCCTAGTGGCGTCAATCCGTGGACACAAGCTGCCCATGACGAGCACAGTTGTTTAACTTTCGTGACTGTGTAGTCTGGGTTGTGCAGCACCACAGCCTCCCAAGGGGTATCTTCCTCTTCGTGTACTATCTTATATGTGGTTGGGTATCCGCACACCCGTTTAGAGTGGGTGTACGACTTCTGGAGTATGAGAATGTCTGCATTGATTTCGTCAGCTTTTATCCTTAGTTGTTCTGCCACTGCTCTGGCTCTTTGCACGTTTTGTTGGATGATCTCTATTTTGGGTGTATTATATTTCTTATTGTTTGTATCCAGAGTCGGTTCTCTTTTGGTATTGAATCTTTGCTTTGATATAGACCGGGCAGTTCGGGTCTCTGATCGAATGTGTGTATTCCAATTTGGCTGCTTTGCAATTGGCACAGGTTGGATCCTGTTCCCTGTTGGGGCAGGTTTTGTACTCATGACCCTTGCCAGAGCAGTGGCCGCAAGTAGGCGTTGTCTGAGTACAGGTGTGGGTTGTGTGTCCGAACTTGCAGCACCGGAAGCATTTCGGCACTGCAGCATGCTCCCAGCACCGGTGGGATCCCCATTCTATATATATTCTGTTGCAGGTTTTCAGCTGTTGCCATGCAGATGGGGCACGTTCAACTACTCAGTTTCTATTGGTTCCCGATGTGGTCCCGGTTGAATACTTGGTGTTACCGTGTATTTTTCTTGTGCTTCCTGTTCTAAATTCCTTAGATTTCTGGTGACAATTTCAGTTGCTAGTTGTTCAGACATTACGTCTTTGTCTACATTAAATATTGTAATTGCTGGCCCACGCTTTTTTTGGTGGCTCCGCTGTTAGTCCTAACTCGGCAAGTTTTGGGTTTTCCATTATTTTCTGTATATCTTCCTTTTTTCTGTTTCTATTATTAGTCCTGTGTTTCTTGTTTTTATTATTGCTTTAATTCTCGTAGTCCTCAAGTCATCTTTCATCTCTTTCATAAATTTAGACTTTAGTTCTTCGCTGGATTGGACATTTTCAGTGTTTTCCAGGGCTGTCGGTTTGAGAACCACCAAGTTTGGTGTTTCCAAGAGTAGTGGCCTTTTTTCTTGTTGCCCTTCTTGGTTTGGTTGTAACTGGTTTGAGCCATTCCTCAGCGCCTGGGCATATGTGGGGGCACACTGTTGTATTTGATTTGCCCCACATTGTATCTTAACGTTTGCCTTTTCATTTTCTAGGAAGGTCTCTATCAGCATGGCTTCCATCTTACTGAAAATGTTTGCAATCTGCGATCTAGTACCTGTTGTAATTCTGTTTGATGGTTCTTTGAAAATATTCTCTAATGCCGTCTTCAAGGCTAGAGATTTTTCATACACTGCGTCTTCAGGCAAGGTAGGATCCAGGGGAACCTCCGGTGGCTTCTCTTCTTCGGTGTGCTTTGTAGATGGTATACTCTCTGGTTGGTCCATTGCTTCAGTTTGAGACGTTTTCCCCGCTCTATTTTTGTACCAGGCGACTTTTTATTTTTTCCATCCATTCTCCTTAGATTTCGGATGAAGGGCATTTACGGTTAATCGGGAGTGTGTTAATTTTGGTCAGCTTGTGGCTGTTAAGAGCAACAAAACGATACCAGCTACAAGTCCGTAGCCCTTTTGGTTCTCGTGCAGTTCCCTGTTTAGGTCACTGGGGTGGTTGTGAAGATGCTCCTATAGAACCAGGAGTACGGAAACGGTGCAGTTTGGTTGAGCTGGGGTGACGCCGATCACATAAATTATAGTTATTTCGATTTGGGAGCAACGGAAGAAAAGTTACAGCTTGCCCATGTAATGACTATTGGTAGGAAGGGAGGGGGAGACTTGAAGACACATTTAATTCACTATGTTGTTTACAAGGTCATAGATTTGAGGGAGCACAATCCTACACTATAGTAGCCAAAGGGGGGCACTAATCCCCAGTCTATAAATTTGATTCAGGCGTGGTGACAGTATGTTGTCAAGTAGTCACTCTCTCTAATTTTAAGACAATAGCGCATTTAACGACAGACCCATTGTCGTTAGCGTTGGATGAATAACGCAAAAAGAATCTCACTTCTACCCAAAGAAAGTTCAAACAAAACTCACCAAGGTGTTCCAGTTCCTTAATGGCTTGGATCCAACACAAATCCAGAGTTTGGCGCTAACTTGAAACTTGTAAACCAAGTCACAATTTACGGAGCTGTCACACACACGTGCACGCTTGAAAGCGGCCATTTCCAACTCCGCATTAATTGCGGGTGGAAGGAAGAGAAAATGTGATATTTATGGATACGAGTGAACCGCCACTGTATTTTTCTATTGTTACAGGTAAAAAAAAAAAAAGACGCACTTCTTAATAATATGAATTATAATGTTCAATTTTATTCGGACCCAGCAGCGTGCTCTTTAAAGTTTCATTGAAAAAGAGTAAAAAAGGGGACCCATCTTCATTTCTCTGTTTTAAGGTGGTCAACAAATTTTTTTATTACCATAAAACAGAGCCCACCGTTACAGTGGCAATTAAAGCAGCATATAGAAAAGGCAACTATGTATAACACAGCTGTGTCCTGGTTTAAAGTGTATTGCAAAATTTCATTACCCTTTACTAAACTCCCTGAAATGAAAGAGGAATGATTGAATTCTCTGTACAGTTTCTTATTATTCTCATCAGAGTCATTAGGCCTATAGCACACTCCTACTCTCAATTTTGATCTCTCAATGCTTATGTCACACCAAACTGACTCGACACTGCACTGTCCAGCGATGTCCACTGGCTTCACTTCCTTGGATTTTATGTGTTTTTTAAGTAATAGCATAACCCCTCCTCCCTTCCTATCCAGTCTATCCTTTCTGTAGACGTTGTACTCCCCAAATTCCAGTTCTGCATTCCTTATATCTGTGTGACACGTCGTCTCTGATATCAAAACAATATCCGCTTTTGATGCTTTGAGCAATACCTCAAATTCATTAAATTTATTTATCAAACTCCTAGCATTGGTGTACAAGCAAGTATACATGCACTTATTTCTATTCTTAGCTACCCTAACACAACCCATGTGTTTACTTGTACCACAATGACTTCCAGCAGTCTCTGAAATATCCTGAATCTTGTTTTTCAGGCTTCTGCTCGTTCCAATAGAAGCAGTGCCAGAATCTTTCACCTCTGCCAGTGGCTATTGTTAATCTATTATTCTTTGTCTCCCCCCAAGCTATCAGTTTTCCGACTCACCTAACACTGCCACGATAGCATCAGCAAATATTCTTGCACCCTTTCTATTTAAGTGTATCCCATCCCTGTAGAAGCAATCTCTCCTGTTAACAAGTACAGTCCAGGCTGAAAAAAATTCTACCCCTTGAGCCTTGCACAATCTTTCCAGGGCCGAATTGATCGACAAGGCTCTCATCATATACTCCCTTCTATCGTGAATGGGCAGAATTGCAGACACTTTCAAATTCAACCCTATTTCACGGCTTTTTTTCAACAGTGACCTGTACTTGTTAAGCAATTCTGCCGGTCTCCTACTCTTGAAATCATTGGTGCCAACGTGTACAACTATATCACCTTTTGTGCCCTTAAAAGATGATATCTGCTCTACAACGTCATCCACCTTTGCCCCTGGCAGACATACCCTGGTCCTGTTCCACCTATCGTTTTTGTTAACTAACACCACAGGCATTAAATCCTGAAAAGGAGTAAAGTTTTCTGAGATTTCCACTAGAGAGATTACATTGTTATTGGTCAAATTAGGGACTCTCTGCTTCATTATTTGTCTCTCTTCATGATACTGGGGATAGTGTTGTAGTACGTGCAACCAAATTTCAGATTCTCCCCACGAACAAGTCAGAATCCAGATTACTTTAAAAAAATTTAGGGAACCTTGCCCCGTCAAGATGTAGGACGTTGTCATGGTTGGTGAAAAGCAAAGTTACACCGATGTTGATTATGCAAAAGTAACGTCTGAAATTAAAACTCTTTTAGCTTCATCGTGCTCTGTTTGACCCCATGTTGTTGCCGTATAACCTCCAAACGGAATTACTAATTTCTCGTTTTTAAGGGTATTACCTGGGTCTGTATTTATGTTTAGACTCGAAGAAGAAATTCACTTCTTAAGACTGCTTATCATTCCAGTGGAGATAATGTTGAGATCTAGGGGATCTGTAATTAACTGGCTGTAAGGCTATGCATAATTGATAAAACCATTGATCCTTCTTTGTATTGAGATGACTTTAGCTCTAATTGTAGTTTTCGTAGCAGCTGTCAACCAGATTCTGGATGCGTCAGAAACAATTGGGATCAAGATAGCTGAATGTTATAAGCGGAAAACCTTTTTAGTCAAGCTCCACTCCTTCCAAGAGACCCAAATCATCTAAAGTCGCTCTTAATTTTCTCAAAAAATCTGTTGACCTGTCACTGGAAAGTGATCTTTTTATCCAAAGTAATGCTGAGGTATTTAACACAAGTTGCAAAAAGGAATTTGTCTTCCTTCCAAAAGCATGCGGGGAGGTCTGTTATGATTAGGGTGACCATTTACACTTGGAGAAAAACCGGGATAAAATGTAGTCCAAAGAATCGTAGTGCTGTGGGAGGGGGGTTTATTTCTTTTTCCCAAGATAATAATTCTATAACTTTATAAAATTCGTAATATCCGTTTTTACCACCAGATTTTTTTCTTTTCATATCCCCAGTTTCTTTTCCCCTCCTACATTAACACCCGACTCGTTTAACTTTGTTTTTATTTTTTTTTTATAAACTTCAGATTCAAGGGGGTCTAGTACTTCATGTAGGCCTCCTCTGGTTTGGCTGGGTATTCAGAAAGACGGACACAACTCAGGAGCATCATATATAATATTGTTTATTCACACTATTTACAAGACGAATTAACTGAGAGAGAGAGAAAATCTTTCTTGCAACTAAATTGTACATATATAGATTTAAGTGAAGTTGCAATTGTCCCGTCACGGCCAACGGCCAGGGGCTCACATCAGAATAGATAACGCACGTGGATTATAGAGAATGCTTACATCAGGATATATAATGGATAAAGCACATTCTAAAATTAAAAATGCAACACGTAAACTTGTCATTACACTTCCTCACATTACACAGTATTAACTATATTTACAAGTGACATCGTACGGTTATATTTACAATAAAATTTACAATAAAAATTTCTTATTTACAATAAAAATGTATAATATACATGGATGGCACTTCTCTGTCAAACGAATTTTATTGTGGCACAGGAGAGCTTGGAAGATGGTGTGGAGGGGCACGAACTTGCTCTTATTCGATTCTGGGATTGGAGCGAGCTGCTAACACTTCTTTCCTGTAGGTTTTATTGCTGCAAAACTTCTGGAAGTCAGCGTCGAGGTGCTGTACTTCCGGTAGCATTTGGTTTGGGAGGAAGCGGTCTGAGATATGAAGCCTCCGGTTCCTCGAGCAAAGCATCGGGGTTGACCGAAGTTCTGGCTTGGGTATTCGCCAGTAACACGAATCCCAAATGGACGGTGTTGAGATCTGGCCCGTCATCATTTTAACTGTAGCTATCAGTCGTTGTATTTCGATGATGTCAGGCAGTCGCTGCATCCCCAGTGAGGTAGCTAAGGCCGTAGTTCTGTCCTGTGGTGGGAGACAAGCTTTCCAGTTAGCCCATTTAAGTAGCCAGAATTCTGAAGCGAGGATTGGTTTCTTCGTTGTAGCAGCTGCTGATGCCCACACTTCAGCAGCATAGAGGAGTGGAGAATAAACTACTGTTCTGATATATTTCTTAATTACACGAGGCTCCTTAACGTAAATTAGTTGTTGTTTAGCTAGCCATCGGAGAGAGGCTGCTCTGGAAGTGAGCTTGTCTACATGAGCATGAAACCGGAGTTTTGGGTCAAATACTATTCCCAAATCCGCATGTGTAGGAGTGGCAGATATTACAGTTCCATCGAGTGTTCGGGCTATTATTGTAGGGGTTGGTCTCAGAGAGAACACCATTAGTTTTGTTTTTTGTGGAAGCAATAGGCGTTAGAACTTTTATATCATCTGCATAGGTGATGATTTTCTCATTGTTACGGACAAGACGCGCAATGATGGCTGTAAATAATAAGCCGGATAGGACTCCTCCTTGCGGAACACCAGAAAAAATTGCCTTCTTGTACGATTGTGCATAGGAATCGACTTGTAGTACCCTATCATAGAGGAGTGATGCTATGAACCAGAGGATATTACCTTGGATTAGATAGTGGTCTTCCAGTAAGCGGAGGAGCGCCGACACGTTGATGGCGTCAAAGGCAGCTTCAATATCCGGGTATGTGATTGCGAGTTCGTCTTGCTGTTCAAAGGCCGACAATATATTACATGTGGTTGCAAGGAGGTTTGTCACTGTGGATCGGATTCGGATTCCGTAGTGGATCTGTGGCGGCTTATCTCCAAGAATCTGATTCATTGAGGTGGGCAGCATAGATTTTTCCAGGATTTTCAGGAGCGTTGAGGAGTTAGACTTCGGCCGAAAGTGTCTGGGTAGAGTGGGGTTTCGAACTTTTGGATGTGGTCTGACGAGGTAGCTAATCCAGGCTTTATGAAAATTTCTTGTTGTTAGAATTTCGTTGAAAATGGACTTGAGCGGTTGGAGGATGAACGAACTGAGGCATTTAACCATGAATTGCGGCACTTTGTCGGCCCCGCGGTTGCTGTCGCTGGAAGGGAGTTTATCGCCGCTGTCAGCTGGTGTGTAGAGATGGTGATGGAATACAAGATGTCTTGTTGGAATTCATTGTCGAGACATAAAAGAGAGTTTAGTTGATCTGCACGCGTATTGAATCTGGTAATATGATCTAACCATTTAGTTGGGTCCAACTGACTCGGAAAACTGTGTGACCTGAAGCGGTATGGGATTTTCCCTTTTTGAAGTTGGGCGTCCAGGTGTTCAGTTATTGCTCGTGATTTCTCCCTATTAAATTGCGCTCGTGCTCTTGAATAAGATATCCGGTCGGAAGTCTGTTGAGTTGTTTTCCAGATATGGTGTAGCTGCTGCTTTAACAGGAAGGCCATGTGTACAGTTGAATTCCACCAGGCTTTAGAGTAAGGTGAGATTCTTATCTTCTTTGATGCGGAATATTTTGCAATGGTGTTTACCCAGTTTGTTAATAATAGTGTTACCGCAAGTGGGACGTCACACGTTTCAAGTACATGCCAAGGTATGAGGGTGGCAGCTTGCAGGCATTTTTGGATGTTAAGCAGCTTGCGGCTAACAATGACAGCGGTTTGAACGTTTTTTCTGGCAGGTGGTACCCGAGTAGGAATAATTAATTTTGCGTAGATAGGGTCGTGATCCGATTTGTAGTGCGTCTCAGGTGGTTCTTCAATAATACATGCTAAGGAGGAAAATAGCAAGTCAAGGTGGTTTTCTCCTCTAGTAGGGCAGTGATCAATTAGGTGTATATTCGCTGATTTCATGTAGCCAACAAGGATCTTCTTGTGGGCAGTGAGCTGTGGAGGGAGGTTGAAATCCCCGACGGCGATATGGTGAGCTGAGGGGTGAAAGTGGGTGATTGCCCAGTTGGCTGCCTCAGTAATGATGTCAATTGTGGGTACCGGCGGGATATACATTATGCAGATATCTATTGTGGATGCGTTTCTGAGCAGTGTCACGGCTAGGGCTTCGAAATTTGGTGAGTCACTGTAGATAGTGTTGATAAATTTGAAGGTCGCGTCTTTGAAGAACATAGCAACACCACCTCCCCTTCTATTCCTCCTGGAGAACTCTGCCACATAGCCTGCTGGTGTAGCTATCACTATATTCTGTTGCTCGTGCTCAAGCCATGTTTCGGATATAGCTAAAATATTGAATTCGCCTGCTAGCAGGATTTGCTCCGTAGTCTCCATTTTATTTCGCAAGCTCCTAACGTTCTGATACATTACACTTACGGTATCAGAGCGGTACACTTGAATTACATTTCTGGACCTCGAAGGAGGATGTACAACATGAGGTCTTGGGTGTCTATTTGTGATCACGGTTGGGATCGGCCAGCGTAGCTTGTCTTGTTTGCTTGGAGAATTTGGGCAATGGGGTAAAATGACGCTGTTGTCTATTGCGATGGTTGAACCGACTGTCTTGTTTTGTGTATGGCATAAGGGGCGCGACCAATGTAGAGACTGGATCTTGAGTCAGCTTCCATTTAGTCGAGTGTCTGATGCATACTCCGCGATGTTTCTCCTTCTGGCGCTGTTGCTTGGGTAGAACGGTCGGACAATAACGCCAATCGGCCAGGAAGAGGGGGTTACTGATAGCTTCGACGGACGCTGCTTCACAGGATAACTTGAATGAAGCGCAATTATTGCTCTTGGTAGGTAGCTTAGTGACTTCCGCACTGACGTAGAGGTCTTGAAGGAGGACGTTAACTACTTGTTCAGGAGTTGTTAGGGGATGCAGTCTGGAAATGAAGAAATTCTTAGATGTTCTGTTGGGATGTGGCATCATGGGTCTGAGCCTAGAAGAATTTGACGTGCTTGTTACACATGCATTTTTTATTCGCGCACCTGGTTCGTGTGACTGGTTGACCCTTGGTGATGGAGTGTTGTGAGTGGGATGGGGCTGAGATCTAGCCAAAATCGCCGCCCATGTTGTTGTGATGGCCTTTTTATTAGGACGAATTTCAGCATCGAGTACTAGCGGTTCCGTATGATGGCTGATGTCACTTCTTGGTGCAATGCTCGTGTGTACCGATGGCATCATTTCTGGACTTTCTTCACGAGTGCATGAATTGTACACGTGTATAGGTTGTGAGGCACTTATGATGGCTGTGGTACGGCTGTTTGGAAGGGACATGGAATGCTCACTCGGCGGAATTTTTACCTTTTCATTTGACGTGTCAGTTGAGGACCGCATTGCAGGTATATTATTGCCTTTTGCATGGGAATGCGATATTTTTGTGTGTAGTGGTCGCTTTCTGCAGCTTTTCCACATCACTGTGAGGCAGGAATAGTGAATGACATGCTTCGTTTCACATCCTCGCGAATTTTGCTAGAGAAGAGCTCGTAACACTTATCGTAGAATGTATCGAACTCCGATTGTACACGTTTTAGAAGCGCAGCCTTGAAGTTACTCAACATTGGCAACAGGAACTCATCAGTTATATGAGGTTGGGTGGAACGAACAGGAGGGTTTTTATTTCGCAGCCCTATTGAATATTGCCTATTCGTTTCCGTTGTGACCTCCGCATCAGGGTACATGCTGACACTCCTTGCCGTCCAAATCGACGCGGCGGCCTCGGGTGCGTGGATCCATTCAGTCTGTGAGGCAGTGCTGAGGTGAGAGGTAGGATTGAGGTCGTGCTGTGTTCCAATGGTGCGCTTGGTCGTGGGGATCTCTTTAGAGTTACTGGTTTCACTGGAAGTATCCTCAGAGTCAACTAGTCCGAGGAACGGAGTGGCACTTTCAGTATCAGTGGTTGAAGTAGTTGGCTGTATGCCCTCCGGTTTCTGAACTCTATTCACGTCTTGTGGCGTCGAACCGGGTTTCTCTGGTGAGATTTTAGATTTCCTTGGGGAAACCCTCCGGCAATGAGCAGAAACCTAACCCTCTTTAGCTCACTTTGACATTTTAAAGATTTGTGACCATCCATAGCAGTTTCCGCATAAGGAGCGGTCGCAGTCACTATTGCATATTAGTATATGTTTGACCTTCTTCAGACAGGCCTGACAAGTGTGTATACAGTCCTCCACCTGCTTATTGCTTATTTCACTGTTACTATTTGAAGGCAGCAAATTTTAACGTTGATCTGAATTCTTTTACAGTGACTTCCACATAATTCTTTTAGAGCAGACACAAAGAAGGAAGGTCCCTATTGTTTGTGGGCTTTCAATTTCGTATAGGATTAATAGCGTCAATTCCGCCCGGCCACTGCTCAAGGCATTGAGACGCGGACAGGTGTTCTTCCCCAGTAGAGACAATGCTACGATCGCTATAGGCTAGGATTACTGAGGATAAGTGCAGTTAACAGAAGCTATGCAGAATAGGCGAGTGTCAATCGTCATAAAGAGCATTCAAACATGATAATAATATAAGATATCTATTTACCTGAACGACTGTTATCCCTGGTATGGCTGTATTTAGACGCGTGTTGGAACAAGGATTCCGGCAGTATCAAATGGATATCTGGTCGTTGAAAATATCATTATTATTATTATTATTATTATTATCTTTATTTTCTCCTAAGAGACACCCGCTTACAGCTATTAACCAGGGGGTGCACATTCATATATACAAATATAATTTATATACATAATTATCTATTTATAATTTATACAAATCAGTCTTTATAAATTATACAAATTATACAATGTCTACATTATACATTTTCTAAATCATACATTGTCTAATTAATTATATTATGCACATCATTGCCTTATTTTACATGACAGGCAGATAGAAAGAGAGCACAAGCATAATTTACAATTTTACAAGGCATTAGAGAATGTTCACATCTACAGCACTATTTACAGCGAGTTCACAGAAAGACAAGACCTCCAATATAAACATAACAGGAGCAAAAACAGTCCCGACCAGTTCATTTTCTTCATTTCCTGCATTTTCTTTTGTTTCCCTCTGTCGGCATCACTCAACATTTATAGGTGGAGTAATGCCTTTTCAAACACTTCGGTCCTGTATCTCTTCTCTGCGCAAAGCCTTTCTGGGTCTGCTTGAAGATCGTTGAACATTTTAATAGTGTTCAAAGGAAAAAATCGCCGAAGGCTTTCCAGCTGTGTGAGCGCACTACTGATTGGAAGGGATGTTGTTCTATTCGCCCACCTTTGCGTCATGCGGGGCCGAGTCAGCAGGTGGTCAGTTTTCGGCGAATCGACTCTCCCGGTCAGTAGTTTTGCAAGAGTGAGGATGTTCTTGGTGACAATAATGTGAGACCAAGGCGTGACATCCAAGTTGGCATATAAAATGGTTCTTGAGATTGTAAATGGCTTCGTAGTGATCCTGTTTAACCATCTCAGCATCCAGTACTCTAAACCCAAGAAAGCCTTGATGGTAGCATCTGGAGCAGAAGACCAAATCTGAGATGCGTAGAGAGGGATGGGGATGACGCATCTTAAAATATATTGTTTTACAAGGGCAGGGTTCCTGATACCTACTAGTTCTTGTCTGGAGGTCCATAGCGCTGCGTAAGTTTTCTTCTTTACATGTCCGAAATGGGGTGTGAAGTTTAGGTTTTCGTCCCATTTCAGACCAAGATCAATATGTGTCCTGACTTTTTTGACCACACTGCCATTTACGCGTATTGATATGTGGTTTTTTAATACCTTGTTGGTGAAAACCATTTGGGCTGTCTTGTGTTCATTTAGTCGGAGCCCCATGCAATTAATGTATTCTTGCAACTCGGCGATTTTGGAGTTTGCTTCATTGTTGCATTGTAAAGATGTGTTTTGGTTATTCGAGGTGACGAAATATTTCAAGTCGTCTGCATATACGACAAATTGCTTTTGATTTTGGGTCAGGAAGGGATGCAGTGCTGTTGCGAAGAGAGTAGCAGAGAGGACACCACCTTGTGGGACTCCCCTGTTGACTTGGAAGGTCTCTTTGGAAGTTCCATTTATAGCAGTGATGTGTCTCTCCCTCAAAGAACTCGTTATTATAGCTAATACGTGCCCAGTTATATGGAAATATTCCTCCAAGATGATAGTAATAGCCGAGATGGATATTCTGTCGAAAGCGGATGCAACGTCTAAGAAGACAATGTCTAATTGCTGTCTGAAGTTAAGGGCGTGTTGTATTCGAAATAGAGTCTCCATGAGATTGGTGGTAGTAGATCTTTGTGGGATCACTGAATGAAGGTACTCCGGTCTATGCCCGAAGCAGTGATGGTTGATGGTATTTAAAATGGATTTCTCAAATATTTTTTGAAACGAACATCCAATTGCAATAGGCCTGTAGTCTTTGGCGAATTTAGGATTGTTATTTTTGGGAACAGGTTTAACGAAATACGTATTCCATATCTTCGGAAAGTGGTTTTCACTTAAAATTTTGTGGAAAATGTGAAGGAGCAGATCTATGATGTATACACTGCTGATCTTAATCATGAAGAGTGGGAATTTATCAGGCCCAATTGTGGCTTTATTCTTGAGGCTATTCACAGCGGCTTTAATGTCATCTCTAGTGATACTGATTTGAGACAGTTCAGGATAGACCTCTGTCTTCAGTTTGCTAATTGCTTCACGGATTTTCTCTGTGTTGACTTCACTTTCAACTTGATTTTCTGCTAGAGGAGTTCCAAAGGTGGCTTGGGTCCATTCTGAGAAGATGTGCTCGGGCATTATATCCATACGCCTTTTCTTATTATATATCCTGCTTCCTTTCTTTAAATGTGATCGCACCATGTCATAGTGAGCTTGACGTTTCAATCGAATGAACCGCGCTCTAGCTTCTTTATATCGAATATAATCAGGTGGGTGTTCAGTTATTTTCCATTTTCTGAAGAGTTTTTGCTTCTTTTTAAAAGCATATTTTACTTGTGGACTAAACCAGGAATTTGCTCGATGGGAAATTTTTATGTGTTTTGATGCGCCCTCAAGAGCAATAAAGTGAAGGGTATCCGAAAGTGCTTCTAAGGCATCGTCTACGGGGAGTTGGAAGAGATTTTGCCAGTTGATATTCGCGAGCCGTTTCAAAATTACGTCTGGTTTTATATACTTGGTTGAGAAGATAACATCAGCGTTGTTTTCCCTCTTCCAGTTCTCTTTTTGTCTACAAGCTTGACTTCTCAGGTTGACTTGGATTGAGAGAGGGATGTGATCCGAAGCGAAGCGAGTCGTACTGTCAGTTAATGTGATGTCTAGAGCATTATAGTATACCAGGTCAAGGCGCTGTGTGCCTCTTGTGAGGGGCGTTTCAAGTTGTTTCATCGAGAGGGTTTCCATAGTACCATCCAATTCGCTCTTTGCATCTTTGTACTTAGGAAGAGGCATGTTCAAATCTCCCATCACAATAGATTCTACATTTGGGTTCAAGTTTGCAACGAGCCAAGTAAGGAGTTCATTTCTGGCTTCGCTGTCATGGTTGGGTGGAAGGTATATAATACAAATTTGTACATTCTTTGTACCTTCTCTGAAGGTTGCTGAGACGGCTTCAAAATTTTCCGAGTTTGACTCTTGGTTTTTTGTTACAGAGAAATTATTCTTATAGAGTATCATTACTCCTCCTCCTCTTTTGTTTTCTCTTCCTCTTGTAACGCATTTAAAACCAAAATTGTCAGCCAGAGCATCTAGCTGTCTATTATTATGAAGCCAGGTTTCTGTCAGGCAGATGAATTCATATTCGGAGCTTAATAGAAGGTTCTGCAAAGTGTGAAGTTTATTGGCTATGCTGCGCACATTTTGAAGGTAAAGAGAGACTTGCATATTTTCTTTCGAGTCTGATGAGGAATTCCTTAATTGCTACTGAGCAACCCTGGTTGAGAGCCTCGAAGCACGTTCCCTGAAGCGTTTAACCAGGGTGCCAGTGGGCCAAATGGTTTTGTCTAGTAATCGTGCTTCACAATTGATAGGGCATGAGATAGTGAAGGAGGAACATGCTGGATGTCTTGTTCGTACTTGTCGTACTTCCACGTCAATACCCATCCCCTCTACGCACATTTCTTTAATGACGCTCGGTGTGATACTGGGTTCAATCCGCGAGACAAATAGCTTTCCTCTTGTTTGAACTGAGGTGATGCTGTATCTTTCTGCAAGACAAGGGTGATAATCAGTTGGCTGGGATGTTGGAGTATGATCAGTAGGATCGCCATTTGTCCGTATGGCATGTTGTTGCTGATGGGCATTTAGGTGAGGGGGGTCCTTTTTAGTGGAATTTTGAGGGGCCGATTTTGTCGGCAGAGAAACAACCTGAGAAAAAGTAGGTTTCTGGTTCATGTTTGGCTCTGATGGAGGGGTTGATTTCTTTTTATTGCGGTCTTGGTTTGCAGAAGAAGTAGAGCTGGGGATAGCGGTCGCTGGACCGTTTTCCGACCTGTGCATTTGTGCATACCTTTTATTGGAGGATTGGTTTTTTGAATTATCAAAATTTTGAGGAGGTGGCTGCTCTTTGCAGGGATCAGCATCTTGCAACTCTGCCCTAAATTTGAGGGTAGTCGTCCGTTGTGATTTAATGTGCGAGTTCTCCATCGGTTTCCCTCTTGCAACTTTCGAGGTGCCAGCTGGGCAAGCCTGTGGGTTTTCGAGTATCGGGATATTTCGTCCGATTGTTCCGTTAATTGCACGTAGTTGAGTTAGGACTGTGTCTAATTTATCATCAATTAGTTTCTGTTTGGCTATTAAAGTTCTATTCTGTTCATGCAGTTCATGGTTTTCTTCTTTGATTCCTTGCAGAGTTTTGTGGATTGGAAGAAGGAGTTCCTCGAGTAACTCTTTTAGCATTTGAGACTCATGCTTAAAGTAATCCTGACCTGTTTTTCTTTCTTGATCATTCCGAGCCCCACTACAGCCTATTTCTTTAAAGTAGTCAAGAGTATCATTTCCATCATCATATGTTTTCTTATGCGCGCAATCGTCTGGGCATGCGTCACAACCTAATATATCAATTAATGAGCCACTAAGGTTCCCGTTCAGCTCCGTTACTGCGAGGTTGTCGGAAACCTGTGGGGAAGGTTCCTCAGTTTCTGAGTCATCGTTGTCTATGACGTGAGATTCTGCTGCATTAATTTCTTCCCGTTGTTCTGCGCTATTGTTCTCGTTGTGGGACCTGCATTTTGAGCAAAGGAACTTCTTTCGTCTGCTTTGATTTAAGCGCACGATGTCAACTTGGGAACAGCAGCTCCCAATGACGCTGCCACATCGCGAGCATTTAATGGCGTATTTATTTACAACGTTACAAATGCCGCATACTTGCTCCGTCATATCAGATGGTTTCTTTTCCATATTTGTAACGATTGAGACCGTAGAAGCGTTACTTATATGTTTTACTTAAATCTGGAGCGTTGGCCAGATATTTCACTTATTTCTCGATGAAAGGTGCGGTAGTGGGGAGAGCTATACACTCCACACCCAGTTACGGTTTAATTGGAGCCTTTAATGTAAGGAGCGGCCTTGAGAGAGGATTAGTGGTGGGGAAAGCTGAGTAGTTGAACTTTCCGCAGACAAGAAAACTTATCTATAGCTGTACCACATATAGCATGCTTGAGACCAAAAAACAATAATCATAATTTACCTGACTGTGCATTTCTTCCTTAGTTGGTATATTTAGATAGAGGCACTTCTGAACTTTCGATTAATACTAAATATAGCTAGTATATGACTCATAATTAAACTGAAAATATCAAAAAATACGGAGCACGATAATCACACTGTTGTCATCTCCGCCACCTAGCGGACGATCATTGTTTTTAACATACGTTCAGCAGACACAAAACGGTGCGACCTTTCACCTCGCTAGCTGGACTTAAACCCGTAGGCAAAATTTAACAATTTTGCCTACTAATGAGTACATCATTAGTAGGCAAAATTGTTAAATTTCTAGCATTAAACGTGTGCCCTGGTGTAAAGACAATATAATAATAAGACGAACACATCACTATGTTTCTTCATGTCTCTTGACAATAGCTCCATCAGGTTCAAGTTAACTTGTCACAAAACACTATTCATTATCCTTACAGTAGAGCACACTGCATACACTTCTGAATATATATATATATTTTTAACTATATATCTATATGTTCTTTCCAAAATTTCCCTTAATTACCCGTTCCAAAATAAGGTGTTTGACATTCTTACATCTCAAGATAACACATATCTCTTACGTGTATATAGAACAAAGTTTACAGTCCTTATATCTTATCTATATAATAAGTCCAATTTGCCCATCAGACTCCCTTACTTCCCTTTATACTAGGACATGTTCAAACTCTCTATTAATTTAAGGGTACTCCCTCTAAAGTCCTTTTCTCTCTTAACCTAGTACTTACATATGCTGCTGAGTGGATCTCTAAATTTAATATTAATATATTCTTCGGTAATTATGTTTTTATTACTTAGTCTATATTTAAAAATATCCTTAAGTAGGTGGTTTAAGTGTATGTCATTATGGCTATCATATAAGTTGACTATGTTTTAATGCGAAAATAATGTCGTGTATTCGTTTGACTCGTATGATCGGTTCATCCCATGATAATAGCGCATCTATAAATTTACCTAAAGTATTTTTATTGTGGGTTACCATAGAGGTGTTAGTAGTATTTTTCACTTTTTTAATTTTAGGTATAGGTCTTTTAACCATATGAAAAAAGGTTATAGACACAAGTGTCTGCTATAGTATTAGTATAACAATGTCCATTGGATAAACTATTGAGCCCATATGGATAGAGAGCGTTTTATATTTTAATATGCTAATATTTTCTAATTCTAACCTAGTGCTATTATTATGCTCTATTTCTAAAATAGTAATAGTGATATTATTGAAGTTATGCATCTGGAAGTGTTGCAGTTCTATGTCTTTTAGTTTGACAAGCCTATGGCAGATATAAGCTATTCTGTAATCAGGTGACAAAGGAGGTTAGGCAGGCGAAGGCACATTACGAGAAATCCTTGGCAAATGATCCTAAGAAAAATAGCAAGGATTTCTTTACTTATATAAACTATAAAAGGAAGGGGATGAATCTGATTGGTCCACTTGACATCGATGGTTCGACTGTTGATGATCCTGCTCAGATAGCAAACAAACTGAATGAGTATTCTGCATCTGCATTCACACGTGAGGAGTTATTAAGGTTTGCAAATTGTAACAGGGTGCTTAATGATTTTGTAATAACTGAGAGCAAAGTGGAGGAGAAATTGTTGAAGTTAAGCATAAGAAAAGCACCTGGGGTGGATGGGATCTATCCAGTTATATTAAAGGAGGCGGCAAAGCAACTAAGCAAACCCTTAGCCATAATTATGAGAGCATCCTTGGACTCTGGGGAGGTTCACACGGACTGGAGATGTGCAAATGTATCCCCAATTCACAAAGGGAGATCGAAGGGTGACTAGTTAGTTCACGAGTAATTACAGACCAGTTAGTTTAACTTCTGTTCCGGGTAAAATAATGGAGTCACTGGTTAAAGATGCATTGCAGGATCATCTAGACAAGACTTCAGCAATAATTCAGACACAGCATGGGTTTGTTAAGGGAAAGCCTTGTCTCACAGATTTGATAGGATATTATGATGTGGTTACAAAGGAACTGGATGCAAAAAATAATTTTGATATCATATATTTGGATTTCAGGAAAGCTTTTAACACTGTTGCGCATGGAAGACTATTGTGCAAATTGGAGAGGTATGGCATTAAGGGCAAGTTAATGCAATGGATAAAGGGATGGTTAAGGGAGAGAAGACAGAGGGTGGTAATTAATGGATGCTGCTCTTCATGGACTAATGTTATTAGTGGAGTCCCACAGGGTTCAGTGTTGGGTCCACTGTTGTTTTGTATATTTATCAATGATATTAATAAATATACAAATGAAGGTATATCAGGCTTAGTGTCGAAATTTGCAGATGATACAAAGGTTGGCAGGGTTGTTAATGACAGTAATGGCAGTGTGCTACTGCAACAGGATCTAGAAAATTTAGGCACATGGGCTGAAAAGTAGCTGAATCTGAATGTGATTCGACCATTGAGTGACGTGTCCAACGACTTTGCCAGATGTTACTAAGTTCCGACCACATACGGCTCTTTTCCTACTTAATATTATTTTTACAGTTTGCAGTAATACCAGAAATCATATCGGCAAACTCAAGCACGCATTGCCGATAGGATTTCTGGAAACGTCTGAATCCGGGAAAGCTATAGTCGCACTCAGGCTGCTTCTGATAAGAAGCATTACCCCACCACCCCTTCTGTCTACCCTATCCTTCCTAAATACATTATAGAAGCCGTACTGAAACTCATTATCCCCACTTTCCGGGTGGCACCACGTCTCTGTAAGCCCTATTATGTCCGCGTTACTTGTTTTAACCAGCAGTTCGAATTCGCTCATTTTATTGACGACACTTCTAACCTTATTATATAAAATTTACAGTTCTTGTATACTTTTTTTTTGTCTGCGTGGGTAGCACAGTGGTATCGTCACACTCCTCCCAACACCGTGTGGAAAAGGCCCGGGTTCGAATCCCGTCGATGATGCGAGGAACTTTAGTTAGGCTTTTTTCACTCCGTGGCTGAGTTAGTCGGTCTCAGGCGTAGATAGCAAGGTTTTTTCCCTCAGAAACTGGGGTTTTTTCGTGCAGCAAATCGACCAGAGAACACACGCAATTTACAGAGGCGAATATGGGTTAATGTAATCATTTACGGGTAACCCTAATATAGTAATATTTTGTTCTTGTATATTTAACAACCCTAACACAACCCCTGAAGTTTTTAGGCTCTCTTCCCTGACATTAAGTACCCGTTCACTTGAACGGTTTCTGCCCCGAGAACATCCAGATAATATGTCCAATTGGGGTAACAGATAAGAACTCCTGAGGTATGCGCAAGAGTTACTTTGACCAATATTATCAGATAAACGCGTGTCAGTATTACCCACATCCCCCCTAACTAGCAGTTTCCGTGAACCTTTAAGGTATCCTCAATAATACTGGAAAAGACTTTTGCACCACCTTTGTTGAAGTGTATCCCGTCTCTACAAAACAAATTCCTTCTACCTACAAGTGTGGGCCATTCTGATAGAAATTTCCCCCTTAAGCCTTACAGATTCCTTCAAATCTTGAGTTAATCCACAAGGCTTTTAACATATAATCCCTGCTATTGTACAGAGAAATAGAGTGGGCCAATAAATCAGGGAGTCTTATAATGGGGGATTTTAACTTCCCAAATAGTGACTGGAACTTGTGGGTTAGTCATTCACACACTAGTAAGACTTTTGTGGATTTATTGGATGATTGTTTTATGCAGCAGCATGTTCGAGAGGCAACCAAAGAGAGAGAGTAATACTCTTGATCTGGTTATCAGCAGTGATCATTCGTGTATTAAGAATTTGCAGATAGAGGAACCACTAGGTGGCATTGATCACAGTGTACTGATGTGGGATTTACTTAAAAATATAATTACCATCAGGGGTAAAGGAAAGGGTTTTTGCTTCCGTAAAGGTGAGTACAGTGGTCTCAGACAGTTTTTAAATTCTGTACAGTACGATCACAGCCACCTAGTGGTTTCTTAAATGGAATGCCCAAAGAAGAAGGTACCAAAGGTTTTTATTTCAAATTATGACTTTCAAAAGTCTTGCTTAAATTAATCGTGGATGCTACTAAAGGTTTCATACCTATTAAGAAATTTTGTTCAAGGTTTAGGCCTAAATGGTTATCAAATGAATTAATGAGACTCGTGGCAGAGAAGAAAAAATGCATGGGATGCATATAAATTATCAGGCAACGCAGAAGCCTTTGGCAGATATAAGCTAGTCTGTAATCAGGTCACAAAGGAGGTTAGGCAGGCGAAGGCAGATTACGAGAAATCTTTGGCAAAGAATGCTAAGAAAAACAGCAAGGACTTCTTTAATTATATAAACTCTAAAAGGAAGGGGATGAATCTGATTGGTCCACTTGACATCGATGGTTCGACTGTTGATGATCCTGCTCAGATAGCAAACAAACTGAATGCGTATTTTGCATCTACATTCACACGTGAGGAATTATTAAGGTTTGATAATGTCGGAAGGTTGCCAAATTGTAGCAGGGTGCTTAATGATTTTGTAATAACTGAGAGCAAAATGGAGGAGAAATTGTTGAAGTTAAGCATCAGAAAGGCACCTGGGGTGGATGGAATCTATCCAGTTATATTAAGTAAGGTGGCAAAGCAACGAAGCAAACCCTTAGCCATAATTATGAGAGCATCCTTGGACTCAGGGGAGGTTCCCACGGACTGGATGTGCAATTGTATCCGCAATTCACAAAGGGGGATCGAAGGGTGACACGAGTAATTACAGACCAGTTAGTTTAACTTCTGTTCCAGGTAAAATAATGGAGTCATTGGTTAAATATGCATTGCAGGATCATCTAGACAAGATTGCAGCAATAATTCAGACAGCATGGGTTTGTTAAGGAAAAGTCTTATCTGACAAATTTGATAGGATATTATGATGTGGTTACAAAGGAACTGGATGCAAAAAATAATTTTGATATCATATATTTGGATTTCAGGAAAGCTTTTGACACTGTTGCGCATGGAAGACTATTGTACAAATTGGAGCAGAATGGTATTAAGGGTAAGTTGCTACAATGGACAAAAGGATGGTTAAGTGGGAGAAGACAGAGGGTGGTAATCAATGGGTGCTGCTCTTTGTGGACTAATGTTATTAGTGGAGTCCCACAGGGTCCAGTGTTGGGTCCACTGTTGTTTTGTATATTTATCAATGATATTGATGAAGGTATATCAGGCTTAATGTCGAAGTTTGCAGATGATACAAAGGTTGGCAGGGTTGTTCATGATAGTAATGACAGTGTGCTACTGCAACAGGATCTAGAAAATTTAGGCAGATGGGCTGAAAAGTAGCAACTGAAGTTTAACATTGAAAAATGCAAAGTACTGCACATGGATAGAAGTAACCCCAAAGAAACAAACCAACTGTGTGGTACTACACTTAAGGTGGTAGAAAATGAAAAAGACCTGGGAGTAATTGTGCAGTCAGATATGAAGTTTTCTGAGCAATGCAGACAGGTGCCAGGGCAGGTCATGGGGTTTTGTCAATGATATATAGGAATTTTGTTAGCAGGGAAAAGGAGGTGATTGTCCCTCTGTATAAGGCAATGGTCAGACCACGCCTTGAGTACTACGTACAGGTCTGGAGGCCTCATTTTAGGAAGGATGTAGATTTGCTTGAGGCGTGCACAGAGAAGGGCAACAAGATTGGTGAGGGGAATGAAGGGATCCTCTTACCAAGAGAGGCTTAAGTTCTGCAAATTGCAGAGCTGGAGACTAGCCACCTGCGCGGTGATCTGATTGAGGTCTATAAGGCCTTGAATGGGTTGAGCACGCTGAATTCTGATGGCATCCTTCCACTTGTTCAGATTACGAACCTACGAGGGCATAAATTCAAATTAAGAAAAGACAGATGTATAATAGATGTGTGGAAATTTTTTTTTAGCCAGCGGGTGGTTAATTTCTGGAACAAACTTCCATCTATCGTTGTGGAAGTTGTTAGGGTGAATAAATTTAAGGAGGAACTGGACAGGCATTTGAAGGGAATGGTGTGATTTTTTTTTTTTTTTTTGGCTGATGCAGCATAAGCTCATACACTTGCTTTCTTGCATCACATGCCACTACTACTACTACTACTACTGTGTCTGGGCAGAATTGCAGACCTAGCCATTGTGGCCTAGCTCTTCGGCATTTCCTCAGCATGGTCCTGTATTTTTCCAACAAATCGTCAGATTGTGTACGTTTAATGTCATTAGTCTCCACATGAATAATAATATTCTCTTTACCTCCCTTAAAATCTCTGACAATCTGTTGGTGACATCATTAATAGTTGCTCCCGGAAGACACACCGTGGTTCTAATGCACCTATCAAATTATAATGGGAATCAGACTGTTATATAAGAAGAGAAACACATGGATTACGCAGCAATACAAATAAAGGACATTCTTATCAAAACTGAAGAACTAAAATGGTATTGGGCAGAGAAATAGAGTGGGCTACTCTATTTCTCTGCCCAAGACATGATGAGAAATGGACTAAGAAAATAACAGAACGGTACCCAAGAGGAGCTAGAAGAAAACCTGGAAGACAACGGCGGAGTTGGATAGATGAAATTTATGAGTTTGTGGGTAGTAAATGGATGGCCAGTGCTCAAAACAGAAGGAACGGGAAAGTTGCTGGAGAGGCCTTCATCCTGCAGTGGATTGAAAATGTGTGATGATGATGATGATGACCTGGCTAATTGGAAGGCAAATTGCTGCCAACCATTAGAGGATATATCATCCTGCCAAGTAACTGCATCTTTCAGGACGACCCCGCTCCTTGTCATCGAGCTGGCGAAAAGTGTAAGTAGGCACTTCTGTAGTTACTTCGGCTTCATTTCTTCATTAGCGGTTCGACAGTCATCTGTTTACAGGTGAAAACGTGGTTGGAAGAACGGTCAATTACAACTATTAGCTGGCCAGAGAACAGCCAGGATGGAACTGAATCCCATAGAGAACTGTTGGCATCGTGTTGAATCTGCAGCTGCCGGAAAGAAACCAAAGACCCTTCGTGAACTTCATAATTCGTGTTTGGAACGACGAACTATCAGTTGATTATCTTCAGAAATTGATTTTGTCAATGTCTCGATGGTCTCCTGCTGTCATCAGAGCCAGAGGTGGGCGGTTCAACTAAATATTAATTTGCATCTGGTGAACTTATCATTTTGTTTTCCATTTAAAATGATAAACTGAAGCAAAAACTGAGAGCTTCTGATAACATTTCAGCCATAATTGTCTCGTTTACCAAAAATGTTGTATAAAGGTTGCTAATGCTCACTTTGGAATATTTTGACAACACGCGTCAAATATTACCTTAACTATTAATAAATATTACCTTAACTATTAATAAATATCTTTTGTTTATATTTCTATGTCATTAATGTAAAATACCATCGCGAAAAATGGTTATAAATGTGAAATTGCTTTTCGTGATGGACTAGGAGAGTTGGAAAAAGAAGGCTTCCTATAAAGAGACCAAGGCAATCTCTGTATTATTCATTTATGGTTACAAAGCATATAGGAGATGTTGAGCGTATAATAGCTCTTATTACACTAAATTACTTTCCTTGTATATTTGACTTCGTATTACGCTTCTCTCTCTCCGTTTCAAAATTAAAGCAATATATATATATATATATATTCGTGTTTTTATTTCACCCATTCGTTTATTAGGACGCAGCATTTGTAAATCAATTATTTGTATGCATTTGTTCATCCATATTTATTAATATTTGCATTCCATAAAATTGTAATTATCGGGCATGACCTTGTAAGAGGTTAACAAGTCTGAAACTGTGTTTTGCAAGGTTGGATTAGATATTTATTAATAGTTAAGGTAATATTACCAGAAACTTTGACAAAGTGAAGATCATCGCATGTGCGGATGATTTGACAGTCCTTGTTAGTGCCAATTCAAGATCTTCAATTGAAATATCTGCTGAGAAAGTTTTAGCTGATCTTGAACAATGGACAGTTGAAAATAAGTTAAAAATTAGTCGTACCAAGACAAAAATTATGGTCCTTGGCTCTAAATTGGACATTCATCGACCACCAAGAGTTAAAATAAACAATACACAAATACCTCTACTAACGGATATTAAATTTTGGGAATAGCCTTTGACAGCAGGTGAAAATTTCTCCTTCATTTATCAGAAAGTTCACTGACGCTATTGTCAGAGTTTCTAGAACTGAGAGTGGTCTTTCTAGACGATCTTTAAGCATTTAATATAACTCTGTGTTTCTCCCTACGGTTGCCTATGCTGTTGGCGCTTGGTATTGTAGGGTGCAAACTGTAATATTTCAATCAAAATTGATGTTAATCCAGCGTACAATGTTACTTTGCATTTTGAAGATTTGTCTAACGGTTTCAACATCTGCTTTGGCAGGTTTTAGCTGGGACATTATCAATCGATGTCTCTATAATTTTCAGAGTCTTGTGTTATCACCTGAAACGTCAGATTTCCACTCAGATCCTTGGAATTTCTATTAACAGTAAAGTCGACGTTTAAGCTGAACGATAAAGAATTTGAGAAGTGTTGATCAATTTGTGGAAGTGAAGGTAGGTTATTGTAACCTCCTTCAAACAGGTGTGAAATCCGTGAAAAATATATGTGAAATTAATTAGCAGCCTCAATACATAAAAGTAGATACAGAAATATCGCAATTATATTAAATGAATTCGATTGCTAAGAAAAAAGGAAATAAAATAAAATTAAATTGAACACATGGATGAAAATTAGAACAAACATTCAAGAAGCTGAAAGTATTGAAACTGAATTACTCCGTCCGAATGTGATAAAGGCTCTGAAATCATAACTGAACATGTGTGGAATACCTTAAAACAACATAATTCACCTCTTCGCATTTCTAAACCTGAAATGTGTCGGTGTAGGTTTTTGTGTCTGACCGCTTAGTACTCAGAAGCATTAATCACCTGGAGAAATGAATCTGGGTACTCATCCCCTCCACGGGAAGGTGGGCTACTCGATGTAAAGCTTGTACTGTCTCTAAAAGAGTCTGATCCACCAGGTGTTGCCTACATGTTCGCCAAGATCGTCTGGGGATCCATTAAAGACGGACAAACAAAAGAGAAAGCAGTGAGAAAGAAAAACCGTGATGCAGTGAATTTAAAATAAATAAAATTAAAATAATAATAAATGAAAAATCGCGTAGAGGCTTAGTTGGTGCGGTTTTCTCATTAAGAGAGAAGTGTGCTGTAAGCAGGAAGGAAGTCACCGTGATGAGGGACAGACTTAGAGGGTGTAAAGGAAAGGTAAAAAGAAGAGATGAGAAAGGTCGTCCAAGAGCTACGTCAACAAAAACAGACCTCTCTAATAGCAAGACGAGACCCTACGTCCTCTCATTAACTGTGGCTGGAGGTTATTGCGGTCACAGGTGAAAATATTTCCAACCGGACTGTTAAGATGGCTTAATTAAAGTGGACTGTACGCAAAGAACACTGGTTTCTGTCCAATTAACCCCAAACCAAAATTCTGATATTTCTAATTAATTCTCAAATCGCAGTAGTCTTTCTTTATAGTTTCAGTTCGTCTTCCTAATATCGTGTCCAGATGTGTGTGTGTGTGTGTGTGTGTGTGTGTGTGTGTAGTTTCTCAAAGGTCTCCAGGTTAAAAATTTTATGAGAATTCCCAGAAGTTAACTCTTTCTACGCTGGCTGGGAATCTTTCCCCAAACGTTCTCTTTGTCCCTGTCCTGTATAACTCACGTCAGCCTCAAACTGGAGAGAAAGCAAGTCATGACCTACAAATGCACTATGAAATTATGCAGTTAATGTTACGTAGATTAGAAATTTGTGTATTATTTTATAATTAAACAATTAATGCAGTGAGAATCGTGTAGTGTGAGTAATACAACTGGTATATGCTGCCATCTATCGACAGTGCATCGAACTACTATCAGCTCTCATTCGAATTAATGATTCACGCCGGAGACTGCCATAATTATGCATTGTGTTTGCACACTTTGATGACTGGTTATTTTGCATTTAGACCCTCATTGCTCTCTTTTATTTAAGTTATTCACAAGCACTACATTAATTTTTACTATTAGTGTATTAAACCACATTTGTTCAAAATCAGTACATAAATTTCACTCAGATTTCGGTCCGTACTCGTGGCGCCATCTGTTATTAGGATTAACCATAAAATACAAATGCTCAGTTTTCCAATGATATTGTGGACTTCTGTGGACCTAAGTGGAACGGCAAAGTGTGAGGAAGTAAACTGAGCTGCGTCTGGGTAACATCCTATAGAGTGTAGTGATTCCTGTGGATTCAAATATTGATTCGAATATCTTGTTTCAAATATGATATTTATCCACGTAGTGTAAACAGGAAGCAAAGCAGCTGCGAATGTCTTAGAAAGGGGGATTTTAAACTGGAGAGACATTGACTGGCACACTAACAACAATTTTGTGGATTTGTATTTGTTGGAGGATTGTTTTCTACAGCAGCACGTTCCAGAGGCAATCGGAGGGACTAATAGCCTTCCTCTGATTAGCTCAGTTTTTAAATTATCTACAGTAGGGCCACCAGAAAATTCTAAATTCCACCAGCATTCAAGGATTTAATTTTTAGAGCAACCAAACTTCGAGGTTAAAGCCCAAATGGATGTCCGATGAACTAATGAGTCTAGTGGCAGTGAAGAAAAATGCATTTGGTGGATATAAATTATCAGTTGACGCAGAAGCCTATTTTCAATATAAGCAGGTCAGTAATAAAGTTAAGAAGGAGATTAGACAAGCGAAAGCACATTACGAGAAATCTTTAGCAAAAAATGCTAAGAAAATAGCAAAGGCTTCTTAAATTCTTAAACTCTAGAAGGAAGGGGCTGAATCAAGTTGGTCCACTTGATATCGATGGTTCGACTGTTGATGATTCTGCTGAAGTAGTTGAGAAACTGAACGAGTATTTTGCATCGACATTCGCACGTGAGGAATGTCTGTACGGAAGTGGGGTGCAGAAGCTTATTTTACTCCAACAAGGAGGGAGCTAAAAGATTTTGTAATAACTGAGGGATAGAATTGGAGGAGAAACTGTTAAAGTTAAACATAAGAAAGGCATCTGGGGTTGAAGGAATCTATCCAGTTACACTGAAGGATTCAGCAAAGGAATTAAGCAGATCTTAGTCATAAATATGAGCATCGTTGGACTCAGGGGAGGTACCCACTAAATGGAGATGTGCCACTGTATCTCCAATTCACGAAGGGTGGTGAATGGGTGGCGCAAGTAATTATAGACCCGTTAGTTTAACTTCTGCCCCAGGGAAAACAATGGACTCACTAATTAAAGAAACTTTGCAGGATCACCTAGACAAGACAAATGGTGAGGAACCTGAAAACTTCATCCTTGCCTGCAGACTACAAGTACTCAACCAGCCTGGAAATCTCCCCACATACAGTAGCACCCTCTGGGAAAGTACCATCGACATCACCCTGACCACGCCGACTATTTCTGGAAAGTTCAGCAAGTGAAGGTTAGTGAAGCATGGACCACTTCTGACCACAGAGCGATCACCTATTCTCTTGGCCGCTCCGTGGATCGCGTTCCCCCAATACCAAGGGATGTAGTGCGATTCTGCACAACGAAAGCTGACTGGCCACGCTTTCAAGCTGAACTTGTAAGAAGACTTCATGAAGGTTCTTCACAGCTGAATCACATCACCTCTGAGGACTGTGCAGTTTCCCTCTCCAAGACCATCAAAGAGGCCTGTGCTATGGCAATCCCCAAGAGAAGGCCTTTCAAAAACGCAGTCCCTTGGTGGAATGTTGAACTACAAGATATGAGGAACAGAGTCCACCAAGCTCGTAAAACTTTTCAGAGAGCCCGTGCTCCCCTCCCACCCTTGGAGGTCGAAGCCGCAAAAGACAGTTACCGATTCTTAAGGAACAGTTACACTACCATGATTAGACGCTGCAAATAAGCCTCATGGCAGAATTTGGTCTCGATCACAGGGAATGATAACCCCTCGGGAGTTGTCTATCGTATCGTTGTGAACAAACTCCCTAGAGGTAGAGGGAAGTCCTCAGTACAACTGTAAAGCCTGATGGTTCTTCCACCTTCACGTGGGAGGACTCTGTCCATAACATGCCCAGAGCCCTCTAAATGCCCTCTTTCCAACAGATTGTGCACAGCTAACTGAAGAGCAACTACAGATTGTTACCGCTAACGACTCTTACACAACAGAAAATACTGAAGAACCTTTTACAAATGACGATCTAAAAGCTGCACTGGACAAAACTAAAGAAAATAAAACTCCTAGCAATGACCTCCTCGAGGTGGGTGTTATCAAGAAATTTGCAACCTACTTCCCTAACATCATGCTCGCCACTTTCAACAGATGCCTAATGGAAGGCCACTTTCCTGCTATCTGGAAGGAGGCATGCCTTAAACTCATCTTGAAGAACCCAGACAAACCACCCGAAGAGCTAAAATCTTACAGGCCAATTGGTCTCTTGCCAGTCCTAGGCAAACTTGTGGAGAGGCTTCTACTCAGCAGGTTGTCAAAATGCTACTCTAAGGAAAACCCCATTTCTGCACACTTCAGTACGGTTTGAAAGCTGGTTGCAGCACTGAAGATGCTCTTCTTAAATTAATATCTACTGTTACAAGCAGTCAAGGCAAGTTTCTCGTGTCATCGACGGGATTCGAGCCCGGGCGTTTTCCACCCAGTGTGTGGAGGACAGTAACGATAACACTGGGCTGCGGACGCAGACTGGAGGGAGGAGAGACGTGTGGATGCTGCGTTAATTGTAAATGACGTGGGAGAACATTCTGTTAGAGATATTAATTTCCCCGAATATAATCGTCCAGGGTGCACTGACATGATGGAGAGCGTGTAATGTAGGGACAACTCCACTGATTGTAGTAATTATTTTGAAGTAAGTGAGGGTGGCACTTTAAATTTTCTGCAGCCGAATGCCCGGAGATCTAGATTGGTGTTGGATGAGGCGAGAGTAATACCAGAGGAGAAGGGGGTTGGCATCCAACATCTGCTGGAATCATATTCACCCAAGAGGGGTGATATGTTTAGTATTCTACTTTTTCCAATAGGATCCTCTGTAGCATACAATAGAAACACTAGGCCTAAGTCAGCTATTGTAATATTTAAAATGCTCATGGATTGAATTTCTATTCCTTATCGTGTACTAGCAACCATACAAGAATAGCGAATCACTTTATAAAATCACTTTATAAACTTCAGTTAATAAAATTAATATTCATTAATAATAATAATTAATAAATATAATTAGTAGTTTTTATTGATATTTTCCATTTTATTTTGTTTTATTTCGTTTATTATAGCGAACGAATTCATTTAATATAACTGCGATATTTCTGTATTTACTTTTATGTATTGGGGCTGCTAATTAATTTCACAGGTCCCACGACTATGTAACGAACGTGTCTATAACTTTTAATGAAGAAACAAACAGGAAATTGCGAGTAGAGATTTTTAAATGTTTTCAACGGTTAAGAACTTGCAAGTTAAAGCAACTTTCGATAATAAACATTCGATTTATTGCAGCAAACTGAAATTTAACTAGGAAATGAGATTTAGATATGGAAAGAGTCCTCAACCTTTTGCAAACAATATGCGAAAAGAACGAGTTAATGAAACTATCAATAGTTAAATGAATGTTTTCAAGAAGTGGACAATGTAAATTCGGAGTGTTAATTAATTAACTTATTTATTGTGGCCATTACTTCCCTAAACAACAACTTTTACTTTATTTTTATTTGCATATTTTGCTGATTTTGTTGCTTTCCTTTCAGAATGGAACAAATAATAGATATTACATGCAGTCAAGAAAACTTAGTAGAATATAAAGACATTAGTAAATATATGCGCTATAAATAAATATATGAGCTATAGAGACATTAGTAGTAATATATGCGCAACTCTGAAAGACTCCTTTAAAAATACTAAAATTATGCTAATCCGAATCAGACACACAAACTGAGTTTCTTCAACATGTGTGGAAGATTTTAAAAAGACAAAATACACCTCTTCCCATTGCATTTCAAGTAGGTAAGTACGAACTGAAATTGATTAATGCATACCTAATTTTCATCATCATCATCATCTTGATCCGGTTTACATGTTTTATCAAATGTTCCCATCTGAAACCTCTTCGTTTCTTTCATTTTCAGAATGTAATGTCACCAAAAATAAATTAAAGGAATTACTGAACGAAGATATGCAAATGACAGAATTTAATTTTAAATCAACCTTAGAGAAGGGAAATGTTGCCCGGTGAAATAATTAATCATGTTGCATTAGGTAAGCAGAGAGAGAGAGAGAACGAACTTTATTTCTCTTTTAGATTTTTTTCTCTTTTATTTCTCTTGAGCTCTATAACCACAGACGGCTGTTACCGTTCCTTTTAAAACTATGATTGAATCGTGCTCCAAGCTGAGAGCATTTTCAGTTCATTTGGGGGAGGACATTATTCTACAACGTGTGTGGAACATTTTAAACAGTACGAACTGAAATTGATAAATACCAAATTTTCATTATCACTTCACAGGTGTGGGAATATTTGAGACAAGAAAATACTCCTTTTCCCATTATATTTCAACTAAGTAAATACGAACTGAAACTGATTAATGCATACCAAATTTTCATTATCATCATCATCTTGATCCGGTTAACATGTTTTATCAAATGTTCCGATCTGAAACCTCTTCGTTTCTTTCATTTTCGGAAGCCAATGTATCCGCAACGCAATTCACTGAACTGTTGAACAAAAATATGAAACTCACAGCTTTTGAATTAAAGTCCACAGGGAATAACGACAATATAACGCACATCTTGCCCGGTGACATTTTGGAGAATATTACTAAAAGTTTCTCTACAACAATTTCTCTTTTAGAGACCGTCACAATTACACTGAACAACCACAGGCAGATATCAGGAGTGACACTAAGACATTTGGTTGCTTCCTGCTGGAAGCTCAAATCGCTCGAAATGGACGCAAAAAATTTTTCTTTGCAATTAGTGGAAGATTTATATGAAAGCAATATAAATATAAAATTGTGTAAGTATGAGCGACAAACTTTTTGCTTCTTTATTTTGCTCGTTGTTCTCGTCTTTAAGACGCGTAATTCACAATGAAAGTAATTTGTCATTTTCTTTGAAGAAAACACAATTTCCTCACTTTCCTCATCACAGTCAACCCATCTCAGGGTCGCACTTTCAAACGAACTTTCCGATTCCTTTTTTCCTATCAGCAGAACCAGTATTCTTGAGTTTGGATAGAAATCTACTCGCTGTTCACTGATTATAACATACTCTATAAGCAATATGACGAGAAGAACATCCTTCCTCACGTAAAGCAACAACAGCACTCTTTCTTCGTGGCGTCAACTGCACGTAACTCGCCATCCTGACACAAGCAAGGAATGACTGCAACTCTTGCAGAGCGTGCTTATAAACCTGAAAGCAATAGCTGATGCAATATAACGTCATCACCTATGCGTGTCAATCTTATCTGACGCAATCTGTTAGAAATATTGCCATGTACTTACGTTATTCGGACGACAATTACAATTTTAAGGTGTGATGCACTTTCTATGAATACCAGTGTGTGTATATATATATGCTATCATTATTTATACCTTCATATTCGCGGCAGTAAACGCTTTGCCTGCATAACGAGTTGCATTGGTATTGCACTACTGTCCTGTCTATTCATTTTTGGAAAACAATCATAAATTAAGTAGGGTCTACTTTCAATAAATTAAAAATAATAAACTAGTCCAAAAGAAAACATAGTATCTAAATTACATTGGAAAAATCCAGTCGCCTGAATAAAATATGAAGTAAGTGTGAAACAAACAAGATAAAACCTTCAACAAACTGGAAAAGAGAAAGTTGTACACAAAAAATAGCTCGAGAGGAAATAACGTGTTGCGAAATGACTCTCGCTTGTCTCTCACACACAAATATATTTACAGGGGACCCCGAGGATAATTGGTTCCACTTAAAACGAGGACCAATTTTTGTAATGTTTATTATATAAATAAAACTAAATGCCACTAGGAATAATATGTTGAGTTTAATATTCGATATGTATATAATATCGGTGTAGATACACCGTGGACAACTCTTATAGAAAACTGTGATGGCAGTGTGAAAAGCATTTCATCTGTATCTCATTATGCTCATCCTTCACAACGAGTTACCAATGTATTGCACTACCTCGAATAAGTAATTCTTTACTAATAGAGAAGACTATTTTTTCTTATTCTCGGTGGGCGCACCACCCAGACGGCACCGTTTCAAAGTTAGCTGTCTTTTCATCAGTGGGTCGGCAGGTACCCTGTTATCACAAGTGAATCGTTTCTTATTCGAATTAGCGCAATACGAAGTAGGGCAGCTCGTGAATGATGAATACTACTCTACCAATTTTAACATCATCTGCAAATTTAGGGGGGACGTGGGTAACACTGACACGCGTTTATCTGATAATATTGGTCAATGTAACTCTTGCACATACCTTAAGAGTTCTTATCTGTTACCCCAACTCGACGTATTATCTAGATGTTCTGGGGGCAAAGACGTTTCACGTGAGCGGGTAGCTAATATCAGGGAAGAGAGCCTAAAAAACTTCAAGGGTTGTGTTAGGGTTGTTAAATATACAAGAACAGTAAATCTTAATTGTTTATACAGTAACGTTAGAAGTGTCGTCAATAAAATGAGCGAATTCGAACTGCTGGTTAAAACAAGTATCGCGGACATAATAGGGCTTACAGAGACGTGGTGCCACCCGGAAATTGGGGATGATGAGTTTCAGTACGGCTTGTATAATGTATTTAGGAAGGATAGAGTAGATAGAAGGGGTGGTGGGGTAATGCTTCTTATCAGAAGCAGCCTGAGTGCGACGATAGCTTTCCCGGATTCAGACATTTCACATGCTAGTATAGAGTCTGTATGGTGTGAGATAGTTGGAAACAAAGGTACAATGCGAGTAGGAGTAATCTATAGACCAGGTGATTGTGAAGACTATGACAAAAGCCTCTACATGCAAATGGAATGGGCAAGTAAGCGTCAATGTCTTATTATGGGTGATTTCAATTTGCCTCTAATTGATTGGAGTAAATGGGAAGGAAACTCGACATGGGGAACAAAATTTTTAAATCAACTAGATGACTGTTATTTGTATCAACATGTCAGGGAAAGTACTAGAGAAAAGAATATCCTAGACCTCATCATCACACATGAATCAGATGACATAACAGGGCTGACAGTAGAGGAACCAGTAGCAGGAAGTGATCATGGAGTTCTACGGTGGATGATGACGAGAGAGGTAGCAGAAGTAAAAGGCAAAGGAATGGGTTTTAATTTCAGAAAAGGAAATTATGATGCCTTAAGGTACTACATGGCCTCTATTAACTGGGTAGATATCGCGCAGAGAATGAATACAATTGAATTGTGGTACGCTTTTAAAACATTAATCACAGATGCCTTGAATGCGTATATACCATTAAAAAAATACTCCACGAGAAGGGTTCCAAGTTGGATGAATAGTGAAGTTGCCACATTACTTGAGCAGAAAAAGGTGGCATGGAAAAGTTACAGAGCAATAAAAAGTACTGAAGCCTATAACAGCTACAAGGTGATGTGTAATAGAGCCACAGAAAAGGTTCGACAGGCAAAGGCAGTTTATGAGAAATCACTAGCAAACAGAGCAAAGAGGGGGGATAAAGAATTCTTCACATATATAAATGCCAAGAAGAGCAGGACAAACCAGATCGGACCTTTACGTAAGGGAAAGGGGACAGTAATAAATACACCAGATGCCGTTGCAGATGAACTCAACAGTTATTTTGCATCGATATTTACAAATGAAAAGCCTTTTGTGGCAATGGGAAATTGTGGGAGCGAAGTTAAAAAATATGTAATTAATGATATTGAAATTTCGCAAGATTATTTAATGAAAAAACTTTCAAGCCTACAGACCAGTAAGGCTCCTGGAGTTGATGGAATATACCCTATAATCTTGAGAGAGGCGGCAAGCGAGTGCATTGAACCATTGAGGCTAATTATGCGAGCATCACTGGACTCTGGGGAGATTCCCTTGGATTGGAAAAGTGCAAATGTGTCTCCCATACATAAGGGTGGCTCTAAAAGTGAAGTGGGAAATTATCGACCTGTCAGTCTGACTTCAGTAGTAGGGAAAATCATGGAGGCAATGATCAAGGGTGGAATTCAGGATCATTTGGATCGAATTGAAATTCTCAAGGATACTCAGCATGGTTTTGTAAAGGGAAAATCATGTTTAACAAATCTGGTTCGCTATTTCGAAAGGGTCACTCACGAGCTGGATTTAGGGAATAGTGTCGACATTGTTTATTTGGATTTCAGTAAAGCTTTTGACTCAGTCCCACATGAGCGGTTGCTTTATAAGCTAGAACAGGTTGGAATCACTGGGAAAATCCTTAGATGGATAGAAGGATGGCTTCAGGGCAGGAGGCAGAGAGTTGTGATAAATGGCTATTCCTCAGATTGGGTTGATGTAAGAAGTGGGGTTCCCCAAGGATCGGTATTAGGACCACTGTTGTTTTTAATTTTCATAAACGACATTGATGAAGGGATAGAGGGCGTGATGTCTAAATTTGCAGATGATGTTAAAATTGGTAGAGTAGTTAATGATCACTGTCAAGCTGAGCTTCTTCAGAGAGACCTAGATAGACTTCAAGAATGGTCAGAAAAATGGCAGCTGTGCTTTAATCCAACAAAGTGTAAGGTATTACACCTGGGAAACAGTAATCCCAAAATAACTTATTCACTTGGTGGAGTTCAACTAAACCCAGTACTGGAGGAAAGGGACTTGGGTGTTACGATACGGTCAGACATGAAATTCTCTGAGCATTGTAAACAGGTTGCAAGGAAGGCCCATGGTGTCCTATCGATGATCTATCGAACTTTTGCAAGTAGAGATAGGGACGTGATAATCCCATTATATAAGGCTTATGTTAGACCACACTTGGAATACTGTGTTCAAGTATGGAGACCGCACCTAAAGAAAGACATCGAGCTTCTTGAAAGGGTGCAGAGAAGGGTAACTCGCCTGGTGAGATCGGCAAAAGGGCGTCCTTATGAAGAAAGACTTCGAATATGTGGGTTGCAGAGTTTGGAAACTAGACACCTTAGAGGAGATTTGATTGAGGTGTTTAAGGCTCTGAGAGGCATCAGTAAAATGAATGAGGACAAACCTTTCAAGATTATAAATGATGCTAGAACTAGGGGACATAAATTCAAGTTACGGGGGGAAATGTTTAGATTGGACTGCAGGAAGTTTTATTTTAGCCAGCGAGTTATAAATTATTGGAATAAGTTGCCTTCATGGGTGGTAGAGGCCGACAGTTTGGGGAAATTCAAAGGTCATCTGGATAGTACTTTCGTGTAAGGGAAGCGCATAGGATGATAGGATTAATTTCCTTTTTATTTATTTTTTATTTCATTTTATTATTTTTATTTATTAATTAATTATTATTATTTATTTATTTATTTAATTTTTGTTTATATCATTGTTTTTTTTTTTTTTTTTTTTTTTTTTGGCTGGTGCAGCATAAGCCATAGGCTTTCTTGCACCATACGGCCGTTACTAATACTAATACTAAATACTAATACATACGTTGTATCTACACCGATATTATATGGTATTGGTTATTATGTGTATGTACATAGTGAAAAATGGATGAAGGAACAGAAAAATCGTAAACTTGTTTCATTAGACATTTTTTATTATAAAAGAAGATCGTTCTCACAAAAAAATATTCAAGTGCTTGGTCAATTTTCTCAAGGGAAAAAAGCTTTAATTGATTAATTTTCAAATTCTCGTAACTGCGGCGACTCGGATAACGGGGAACCCCCCCTGTATATCACTTTAAGACAGTTCTAAATTAGGCAATAAAATAACGGTGATAGTGAGCAACAAATGCGTGAAATATTTCGTAGCATAAATAAACAAACCTTTTTTTGCCAAGGATATCTGGCGGAAAACAATTTTAAAAATCAAGCGATATTTATTAGGGGGGAGGTGCAGAAAATCAGATATTTATCACCAACTTCTTCTTTTCGGGATGAACTTGACAGGTGTAACGCCACCTAAGCAAGGTTAATGACTGACTATATAGAGAAAAGATGACATAAAAAGGATAGACAAAAAAAAAACAGTGAAACGATGTTTCTTTGGAGTTCACTAGAGTGAATGGACCAACTATGACTTCACGCAGCATTGCTGCCAATTCGCCAGCTACTGTTGTGTTAACGTGGTGATCCTGAACCCATTCTCCCTTGCACGGTTCTGTTGCAACCCTTTTTTCCTGGCGGGAGAGGGATGACGGTGCCCTTGTCTCCTCCCACGCCGCCCACTCTTTCCTTCTGGTGGGGCACAGGCCTGATTCACTGATTTTGGGGTCGTCTACTCTATCGACCCTATAATTATGGTCCCACCCCCCCAGCCTTCAGTCTCTCCCTCCTAGCTTTCCAACTACCGTTCATCCAATGTCAAAATTATCCTACATCCAAAATTCTTAATCCCACGCTGTATAACTTATAACTCCTTTGTCCTGAAACAACGTCTAGCGCCCCCCTTTAAAAAAAAAAAAAAAAAAAAAAAAAAAAACAGGTAGCGACTGAAATCCCAGGAAATTAGGTGGCAGGAAATACCACATTTCCTATTGAAAATGATGGATAATAAATGAAGTACACTTTCGCAAGCTACAGGATCTTTCAAATGTAGTTCTTTTAATTAATCTTCTATCTCAGATTGCAGACACAGCTAACAGAAAAACATGTCTTTCCTTAAAAAGTTAGTTTAATTTTCGCATTTACAACTCACAGGGTCCATCCCTCCATCTCTTTTCGTTCGGTGGCTACCAGAATATTCCCAGTGCAGCTTGTGGCCATGCCCCACAAGAGTAGAAGTTCGGGGGTGGCGAGGAACAGAGGATGTCCCCCTCTCCCCAAAGAAGTGGGAAGTTGGAGAAACAGATCTTTGAGAAATGGTCAGCTGAAAAATCATATACCGGTGGAACCTTTGCTGGAACATGGTCCTTGATGAGTGGCTCGCAAAAGATTTCCCCCAAATAACTAAAATAGGGTATGCAGACGATCTTGTTCTGCTCCTACAGGGTAATTCACGGCTTGAGCTGGAAACCAGAGCAAGAGAGGCCTTAAATGATCTAATCTCCTGGTGTGCAACAAACAAACTAGAATTGTCTGCAGAAAAAACAAAACAAGTCCTTTTTAAGGGAAAACTCAACAGAAACAGGCCCCCATTAATAAAAATCAATGAACAGAGTATAGGTAGGGAATCCACATACAAGTATTTAGGAGTCATACTAGATGAGAAACTAAACTTTGTAGAGCACGCAAAATATCTAAGAAATAAAACCCAACAATTAACAGGAAAATTATTGAGAATTGCCCGGAAAAAGTGGAACATAAAATCATCTACACTGGCAATGTATTACAAATGTCTATTCCTACCCATTATATGCTACGGAGCAGGTGCTTGGGCACCCAGCATTAAACACTGCCTAGTAAAAAAATACTTAATGCAGGCACAGAGAATTTTCCTGCTGGCCTCCTCCAGAGCATGTAGAACCATCTCTACATCAGCACTCCAGATAATATGTGGTAAAATACCAATAACATATGAAATTATACAGGTATATCTAAAATACTATAGAAGACAAGGAACCCCACATTCCCTAGGAGAATATACAACAGATCCAAATGAGACAGATAAGGAAGAAAAAAGAAGATTAAGAGAAATGTTCATTACAGACTGGCAAAGAGAATGGAGAGAAGACACCAAAGGGAGAACAACATACCAGTTCATCCCCCTGGCACAGGAAATAAATAAAAACAATAAACCCTGGTTGAGCCCAGATTTATATACTACCTTCCTCCTGTCGGGTCATGGAAGCATAAATGCAAGACTGCATGCTCTGGGGCTGGCTGATTCCCCCAACTGCAGATGCGGGTCACTGGAAACCGTACAACATATAATGCTCGAATGCATAAACTACACAGACCTGAGACAACCATTCCAGCTTGTAACAGAAGTGTATCACACTGAGGATTTCCCCAAAGTGCTGGAATCACCAGATAACTTTCAAGCATTAGTAAACTTTGCAACAAGTGCATTCAAAAGAAGAAGAACCCTCCTCGGTATGCCGGAGTAAAGCAAGAGGCAACACACAAGCCCATACCTAAAATTGGGAGAGAGGACACAGCATGGATGGAGACTAACCTACGGAAAGGGACTGATATATATTCTCAGTACCCATGCTAAAAATACCACAATAAAAAGGAATACATGCTGACTGCAGCACTGTCATTTCAGATAGTCATAACAATGGACATAAACTGTACATGTACCATAATAAACAGTACCAAGAATAAAAGACCAGTCAACCCCAACATGGCAAAAGTCTAAGACACAACAAGTGAGTAAGGGAAATGCAGAGTATACCCTATGCCACAGAAATATGACAATAACAAGAAGTAATGATTGCAACATGGAAAACAACAAAAATAAATTCAAGGGCATGGTACTGAACTACATCCTCAGTGCCCATGTTTCAGACAACACGGTGCACTTACCACACAAGTAGTTTAGCGCCATTAAGAAAATACATGTTGACTACAATAGTACCTTCTTAGGGAACCTCAACAGCGGTCATAAACCTTATATGTAAACTCTCAATGACCAGATCCCAGACATCACAGTATGCATACCTTGCAAACAATATGAGCCATAAGAAGAAGATGAAGAAGGAGAGGAAGAGAAAGAGAAGTGAGCAGAAGAAGGAAGAAAGAGAAAAAGGAAAGAAAGAGGAGGAAAATCACCGATGAACGTGGCCAAACAACTGCACATGTGCCAGCACACTACGGCAAAACAATGGGTGTTGGGTCACACAAGATTATGCCCAAGAGGAAGGAAGAGAAGAGAAAGAAGATGGAACATGGAAGAGTGGGGAAAAGGAAGTAAAGAAGAAATGGACAATGCCGTATCCTGATAGAACAATACCGTCCAGACTCCAGCCTTCCCACTCTTGGACAGGATTAATGACCACAGACCTGTCATCCCAGAGAACCATAGAAATGGTCATAACCTACGGAAGAACCATAAACTACCAGTGCAATGCTCACCAACACCAGGTAAATCTGTCAGTGCCTGAACTTAAGGAACACCTAGAGTGTATAGGTAATGGTGAAGAATAATCCCAGATCACAGTAGTATTGCACGAACAAATGTAATGCCTATGACATTGAAAACAACAAAAATAAAACCAAGGGGCAAGATACAGACCTACATCCCCAGTGTCCAAGTTCCAGGCATTACAGCACTCTCACCTACAAGAGGTTATGTGCCAATGAGAACAAAGCATGTTGATGTTACCTACAATCCTAACATCTCAGAGAACCATAACAATGGTCATAAACTTTGTATGTACCATAAATCACAAGTGCCAGGCTTAACAAGACCAGATGAATCTGCCAGTGCCTGAGCCAAAGGAATATCTAGAGTGTATAGGAAATGGTACACACAAGGACATATCCAGGAGGAAAGAAAAGAGAGGAAAGAAGGAGAAAAGAGGGAAGAAGGGAAGAAAGAAGAAGAAGGAAAATGGAAGAGAGGGGAAAAAGAAAGACAAGAAGAAATGGACACTACCGTGCCAGATTGCGTACCAATATGAACTGATCACATCATTCCCACTCTTGGTCAGGATTGAGCCCTGCAAGAGATGGAATAGTACATCCCTCCCACTCTTGGCCAGGACTGAGCCCTGTGAGAGATGGGGTATAGGGATATCGATAAGTAAATGATAGTCCTTATATTATTATAGTTTCATTTATTTTATTTTATTTATTTTATTTTAATATATTTTACTTTATTTTATTTATTTTAATTATCTTATTTTATTTTACTTTACTTTATTTTAATTGTTTTATTTATTTTATTTTACTTTACTTTATTTTAATTGTTTTATTTATTTTATTTTACTTTACTTTATTTTAATTGTTTTATTTACTTTATTTTATTTTATTTTATTTTATATCTAAGGGGAAATAAAAAACCAAAAAAGTGTGCCCTGGTAATTCTGAGGGGACCTTCCCTGATGCATTACCCGGCCACACAGGATTAACTTGATGGGACATCAGACGTCCAAAAACTTAACCACAGGACCGGATCAGTCCGTGTCCTCTTAAGATAAAGTAGATCCTGGCTGCCTCCATGTGGCTAGGGATGGGAGTGAGGGGCTGTGACGCAAACCTGCCACAGCCCCCTACTGCTAAATGCCAGGTGCCGGCTAACACACAACGCAAACACAACACTAATGCACACCTAATTACATATTTCATCTATCAGATGCTTTTTTTTTTTTTTTTTTTTTTTCCTTCTCAAAATTCAAAAAACTTAAAAAATTTAAAGAAATTTTTTTATTATTTTTTTTTCTTTTATTTTATTTTATTTTATTTTTTTTTGTGTTTTATATATATTTACGTGAAATTTTGATGCTCTTTTTTTTTTAAGTTCTTTTCTAAGCCGGCAACTTGGCAAAAAGCCTAACAAACGGCGGATATAGGGGGAAACCCTGGAAGCCGCTAATAACTTACAAATACACTTTCTGTATACATGTCGCGAATGGATATATATGTGAGAATGTATATAAATTGTATATAAATCTTGTATCATGTATATATAAATGGATGTATATAAATCTTGAGAATGTATATAGAATTGTGTGTATAAATAAATGTAAAATACCGGTGGAACCTTTCAATACACAACGACAGAAACCCACCTGTGGTACATGCAACGATAAACCTAAAAAGGTTCACTTGAGTTTCTTGCCAGTGCAAAAACATGGCCATTTCTAAATTGGTTTTCCGCAGGGTCTTAAAACGCGTGACACGTTCGTAGTCGATCACCTAACGCGCCTACTAGGAATGTCAGATGATGTTACAGTTTGCGGTTTAATTTGGAACTGCCAGTTGGGTTTAGTAAAAAGCCTCTGAACCACGTCAAGGTACCAACTGTTTACAGAGGGATTTCTCTTTGGTTTTCCAGGAGAAATCCTTCTTCGTCCAGCAGCCAGACAAAGAAGGAAAAGAGACTGGAGCAACTTTCCAAATCAACTTTAACATATTTTTAAAAATAAAATCAAATATAAAACTGGATTTTCAGATATTTTACAATGTCCTATCTGATAATTTCTCAGAAATTATAAATAACACTTATTTAAAATACAAAACGAACGAAAGTCGCGTATAAAAAAGATTCCGATTAAAAATTTAGATCTTTTTTTTTTAAATTATTTAAATAATGAAACAAATTGGTTCCTCAGAAGCCATGTGGTATTTTTACAGAAGAATACCAATTTAGCGTGACATTTTTAAAAGCACAAGTTTATTAAAAATTCAAGAAATTGCAACTTAAATGAATTAAGGAGCTTATTTGTATAATTCTATAATTTTAAATGTTCATAATAACATATTACATAAAGAGTTTTAAGATCTAAAATATGCAATTTTGAAAAGAAATTAAAAATTTCAATTAATTTTAAGATACTATTAAAAATTCTGTATAAGTTATATATATTCCGAGCTTGGACAAAGTTTATCAGTCCGGACTTCCCGGTGCACCCTGATACTGTCCGCTTAAAAAGTAATTATTTTTAATAGCAGAAGGATACCTGCTTGTATCCTTCTGCTTATTTCTTCGTCTATTACTCCACTCTTTGTAATGGTCTTCCTAGATTCTTATAGTTGTTAACCATTTTTAGCTGTTTCCCTTCCATTGTAATGTATCCGTCAAGCACGCCACTCCTCTTTAGAACCATTACTTCACTCTTCTCGTGACCGAAAACCAGTCCAAATTCATTGATCATACTAGCCCAAATATGAACTCTTGCCGTTGCACTTGTTCCCTACTCTCCCCATATGCAGAGGTCATCTGCGAACAGCATGACTTTCATCTGGTCCTGTCCAAGTCGTTCCACCACTCTACATTGCACATCATTCAAGACAGCTAACAGTAGTGGTGACAGGACTCCTCCTTGTCTCAAACCTGAAATTATTTCGAAGCTCTCCGTCAATCCCAACACTGTTCTTATTTTGCTCACTGTATTGGTGCACATATTCTCAATTCTCTCCGAGATGTTCCTCTGTCCCCAAGTTTCTGAAAACCTCCCACACTTTCTCTCTCTTTATGGCATCAAACGTTTTCTTTATATCAACCAAATGCCATCCATAATTCTTTATTGCGTTTATAACACTTTTCCATCAGTTGTCTGACGCAGAAAATTAGATCCACCGTCGATCTGCCAGGCCTAAAGCCGTACTGTTCCTAGGCCACCCTATTTTCAATCGTTCCCCTTATCTTCCGCTCTAACACTCTCTCATACAGCTTATTCACATGTGATGTCAGTGTGATGCTTCTATAATTGGAACACTTTCCTGTTCCCCTTCTTCAACAACGAGATGATCAAACCTTCTTTTCAGTCCTTCGGCACCTGTCTCTCATCCCAGATCTTACGGAACACCCTGTATGTCCACGTTATCCCTGCCTCGCCTGTAGCCTTCAGCATTTCTCCATTTATCTCATCCATACCAGCAGATTTACCAGACTTGATGTATTTCGATGTCTGCGCTACATCATTCCAAGTCAATCTGTCTGCTCTCAGTCCGTATACAAGATTACTAAAAATTCGTGAAATCGCAACTTAAATGAATTAAATAGCTTATCTGTACAATTCTATAATTTTAAATATTCATAATAATCGTATTTTCTCCTCTCTACCATGTGGTCGTGGAAAGGTCCTAAAAAGGAGTCCAAGATATTGCATTCATACATTGTGTGTGAAGAATGAGCGCACGTTTCTACAGTACACGCAAAGATGGACTACGATGAATCCGTTCTGAAACGGAAGGAAATTATATATTTTTGTTTATTTAATTTTTATTTAGTTTTCAAATTGAAGCTGCTTTACAGATTTAGCTTTACCGATTACTGTGATTTCCTTATAAATTTCTTCTCCTTTTTCAGTTTTCGATATGATAAGTGACTAAGTTACGATTATTTATATGCATACCATGCATTTTTCTTCTCTGCCATGAATCTCATTAGTTTATCTGCCATCCATGTTCCGGCATCCTCTTCCTTAAACATTCCTCTTGTGTGAACGTAGCTGCAAAATATTCATTCAGTTTGTCAGCTACCTCAACACAACAGTCATCAACAGTTGAACCATCGATATTAAGTGGACCAATCTGATTCCTCCCCTTCCTTCTAAAGTTTACATAAGTAAATGTCTGTTATTTCTCTTTGTGTTCTTTGCCAAGGATTTTCCGTAATCTGCCTTCGCTTCCAAAACCTCCTTTGTGACTTGAATACAAACTAGTTTCTAATCTATCATAGGCTTCTGTGTCTCCTGATAATTTTTATGCCATGCATTTTCCTTCTCTGCTATGGACCTCATTAGTTCATCTGCCATCCGTTTTGCTGTTGGTAACATCATCAGTTGGTCCCACAGTATATGACTTAAAAACTGACTCAGATCACTGTAGTCACCTTTACAAAAGCAAAAACCCTTCCCTTTTTTACCCTTTACCCTGATGATGGTTAAATCTCTGTATAAATCCCTCAACAGGTCACTGCGATGACTGCTGCCTAGTGGTTCCATTATCTGCATATTTTTAATGCATGAATAATCATTGCTGATAATCAGATCATTCCTTCTGGTTGCCTCTCAAACATGCTGATGTAGAAAACAATCATCCACTAAATCCACAAAAGCCTTGCTAGTGTGTGATCTACCAACCCTCAACTTCCAGTAAATATCTGGAAGTTAAAATCCTCCATTCTCAGTGCTTACGTCACACCAAACTGTCTCAACATTGCACTGAGAAAGCAACCCTGTACTTTTCTGTACACACTGTAGTCATCAAATTCCACTCTGCATCACTTATTTCCGTGTGACACCACGTCTCTGATATTCCAACAATATCCGCCTTCGATGTTTTGACCTACACTTCATATTCATCAAATTTATTTACTAAACTCCTAGCAGTGGTGTGCCTACATGCACCTGTTCCTACTCCTGGTGACCCTGACACAGTCCATGGTTTAATTTGTTTCACGATGACTGACTCCCAGCAGTGATTTCACCAGCTTTTCAGGCTGCTGATTTCGTATACCGTATCGAAAATCTTCACAACTTTTTTGTCTTGGTGTTGAAACCAGAGACCACCTGATATCTGGTGAGACACAACTTCGTCGCGAAACTGGCTCTCATTGGTCCCAATTTTTAACCAAATGGCAAATTGCTTAGGCCATTCTCTGTGAAAATAGTGCAATACTAGGGCAACTCGCTGCAAACGCACTTTGTTCTGCTGTGAGTAGTAGTAGTAGTAGTAGTGGCATGTGATGCAAGAAAGCAAGTGTATGCAGCATCAGCCAAAAAAAAAAAAAAAAATCACGCCATTCCCTCCAAATGCCTGTCCAGTTCCTCCTTAAATTTATTCAACCTATCAACTTCCACAACGACAGATGGAAGTTTGTTCCAGCAATTAACCACCCGCTGGCTAAAGGCAAATTTCCGCACATCTATTCTACATCTGTCTTTTCTTAATTTGAATTTATGCCCCCTTAGGTTCGTAATCTGAGCAAGCGGAAGGATCCCATCAGAATTCAGCATGCTCAACCCATTCAAGGCCTTATACACCTCAATCAGATCACCGCGCAGGTGCCTAGTCTCCAGCCACTGCAATTTGCAGAACTTAAGCCTCTCTTGATAAGAGGATCCCTTCATTCCCCTCACCAATCTTGTTGCCCTTCTCTGTACACGCTCAAGTAAATCTACATCAGAATGGAATTTGGTCTAGACAAATGCAAGATCCAAACACTACACCAGGGAAAATTAGTTGGCCGAAACTACCAGCTGCTGACTGATAAAGAGATCGAAGCTATGACAGAAGGAGAGACGTACAAATACCTAGGGAGGCCTGACCGAAGTGCCTGACCGAAAAATATCAACAGAGACTCAGAACCCTGCTGAAAAAAAAAAAAAAAAAAAAAAAACAAAGCTGAACGGAGGGAACACAGTTAAAGTCATAAACACCTATGAAGCTCCAGTACTAACATACACATTCGGGGTCATAGATTGGACTAACACCGAGCTAGAAGATATCATGCGAAAGATAAGGACAATGATGACCAAGAGCCGCCAACACCACCCGAAGTCAGCAGTGGAGAGAATAACAATACCTCGGAAAGAGAGAGGGAGGAAGGGCTTGATAGACCTGATAGAACAACAGAAAACAGCGATAGTTAACCCGAAGGATACTTCGAGAACAACACAACACCACTCCACCAGGCCACAAGGAACATAGATAAGTGGTATGTATGTTCCTTATACCCACTCAACCTAAGCGAGGAAACCCTTCCCGCCCAGAGGATACAAGAAACGAAGTTAGAAAGATGGCCAAAGAAGACACTCCATGGCAGACACAACAATGACCTCCATCAAGATCACATTGATAACACTGCTTTCAATGCATGGCTCACAAGCGGGACGCTCTTCCTCGAGACTGAAGGATTCATGCTGGCCATCCAAGACCAGGTAATCAACACCAGAAACTATAGAAAATACATCGCTAAGAAGCCCGGAGTGTTAGATGACACATGTCGACGATGCCACCTGGCCTCAAAAACGATCCAACACATCACCGCAAGGTGCGAGGTGATCACCCAGACTGAGTACACTCATAGACACGACCAGGTAGCCAGGATAATACATCAGAAGCGAGCGAGGAAATACCAGTTGACCAAAGAAAGTGTACTGTACTACAAGTACGAATCCCAGGCAGTACTAGAGACCTGAACCCACAATTTATACTGGGATTGCGCCATAATAACGGATAAGACCATCCCGCACAACAGGCCGGACATAACCTTGTGGACTAGATGGAAAAGGCTACCTACCTGATTGACATAGCGATGGCCAAAAGTAGCAATGTCCAGAAAAACCATGAGAAAAAAAATTATGAAGTACACGAACCTGAGACATGAGATCAAGGAGATGTGGCAAATGCAAGAAGTATCAACCTTCCCAATCATCGTGTCAACCATGATTGGGATGACACGATGACAACGACGGTATGGTACCAAAGATTCTACATAGCAACCTGGCAGCAATAGGTCTCCCAGAGAACACCTACGAGGAACTCCAGAAAGTCGCAATCCTGAACACCTGTAGGATAGTGACAGAGAGTTCCTCGACCAACAGTAACACCACGCATAACAACAACCATCCTGAGTACTTCGTAGCAATATCCGTCACGAGGTAGAACCCCAATCAGGGAGAAATAATAATAATAATGACTCGTTGTGAAGAAATTAGAAATATGAGAATATCACAAACACAATGCCACTTACTTCGGTCATTTACTATTAACTAAAATTATGCTTGGCACCAACTTGTTCAATTACTCATTGCAATTGTGACATTTGGTATGTTGAAACTGCAAAGGAACTTATCTTTCCAACTTGGTAATGAGAATTTTGTTAAGGAGTTTAATAAACAGAATATTAAGTAATTAGAAATCTTCAGTTTAAAAATGTTTCCCATAGATAGAGTAAAACGTTTATAAATTCTGAAATAGTACTTAAAAATCACCTTTAATTTACACATGTGCATCTTTTCATTTTCATTTGTGAAGTTAATATTTCATAACCTTAGGTCATTTTCCCACGTCAGTAGTAGTTCTAACCCTCCTGAAAATTTTCCAGCAGGTTTAGAAAAAAAAACCTCCTAAATAACAAATGATAAGCCTTCTTGGAAAACTTCTTATCTGAGTTCTACTGTAATATGTTGGCTGGAAATGCAAAGTTGCAAGTGATTTCAAGTGACAACGCCAGGTTTTAAGCAACTAGGTAATTTTTAATGAGTTAAGCAAAAATTTAATTTCTTAATATTACTTTATAAAATTTTCATTTACTATTAATAATTATCAGATAATTCTAAAAACATTGTAAAATTTTCGAGAAATTTTTAGAAAGTTTAATTGACTAATATATTAAACCACTAAATATTTTATAATTTTTGAATATTAGTAATTGCTTGCAAGAATTATTTATTGCAATGAGCAGTCCTTTTTGGTTGTTCTGAAACATGAACACCACCACCACAATTTTGAAGAATAAAATCATGCTCCATATAAGGGCGTCTATGAGATTCTGTGGCAACAAATCCTATTGTCCCACCAGCGCACAAATCCCATTCATCCCCCACCAAGTGACCGACGAGTTGTACGCCCTTGAGAACACAATATGATAATTTGTATGCATTATTCCTTGCATAAAAAATATAATTTATATGCAAGGAAAAATGCATATAAATTGCTGTAGAAAACAATTCTCCAACAATCGACAAAAGTGTTGCTAGTGTGTCAGAGACCAAACCGCAAATTCCAGCCACTATCTGGGAAGTTAAAATCCCCCATTATAAGGCATTCCTTGCTGCTTAGCTATTGGTTCCCAATTCGTGGAAAAATATCATATTTGAATCAAGAGAAATCACTATATTCGCTTTGAATTAAAACGTAGCTCAATTTCTGAATGATACTTTCTTTTCTTTTCTTTTTCAATTAATCTTAGGTATATCAAGAAGACTTTCAAAGAAACCTCATTTTACAAAGGCTGAGTTCCAGTTAGGTCCACATAAGTCCAAGAATCATTGGAATACTGAGCATTTGTATTTTATGGTTAATCCTAATAACAGATGGCGCCACCGAATGCTGACCAAAATCTGTATGAAATTTGTGTACTGATTTTGAACAAATATACAAAGAATAAAAATGAATGTGATACTTGTAAAAAAATTGCAATAAAAGAAAGAAATTAGGTGTAATTACAAAACAGGACGCCGTACTGTGTAAAAAGAATGCATAAATTTGTGCGTCAAACATTAATTCACGGATCATACGAATACAATCTTATCGTAGTTCGATGTGCTGTCGATAGATGGCAGCCCATGCCAGTTGTATAACTCGCACTACACTATCCTCACTCCATTAATTCTTTCATTTATAAAAATATACTTATTTCTAATAAAACGTAACATTAACTGGAGAATTTCATGGGTATTTCTAATGCAAGGCCACCTCGCTTAATGTATTCATATGGTAAACAAGGATATCAAATTGTATTATGATTTGGCGAAGTAATTTTTTAAAAAAAGTAAAGAGAACCTTTAAGCAAGTTTATTTCAATTAAATGCATTAAAAAAGTTTCACTCCACACTAAATAGCGCCGTTTCGCTGTTCAACATTTATTCTTTAATATTACTGAGGACACCAGATGGAAATTCCCTTTCGGCGATATCATATTTATTGATGAGAAACAGTGCCACTTGGAATCGAAGTTAAATGATCTGCTCCTTCCACTCTTCTCATGTTCAACTGTTCTCTTTGTCAACCTCTTTAGCATTTACAAGCATCTTTTATAAGTTTTTTTTTTATAAGCATTTTTTATAAGTTATAACATGATACAATGTGATCGTTATCATAACTGGAATTTTCAGGGACCGAGGTTCATTCCATGATGTCCCCATTATTAAAAAAGAAAAGGTGCGAGATTTTGGTACGTTTTGTACATACAGATAGTAGACCCATGCACGATTCTACGTGCCGTTGGTTGGGTACCAGGAAGCAGTTGCCCTGATTTTGGGTGCTCCCTGCTGACAGAGTGCCCTGACATATAGAGCACAACATCACATCACATCACATCACACATTAATACCACACCCAAGCACTAAGAGTTTTTCAGGCCCGATGTGCAGAGATTCTGCCTAATCACAGATGAATACGTTAGAGATGGGCGTATTCCTGGGAGCCACCCTCAACACAAACAGACACACACTTTTGTAACTTGAAATATCTTGACGTCGTTGTAGATGACCGACTTGCCTTCACCAAACATATCAACAGTCCTCTCGAAAAGGTCAAGAAATTTATTATGGCCACAGTTTGAATTTCGAAATCTGACTGGGGTTTTCGGAGGAAGATGATTTTGCTTTATTACAAAGCTGCGTTTCTTGCACTTGTCGCTAATGGTTCTCCTGTGTGGTTTGAGCGTGTTAAAACTGTCACGTCTGACTTAAACTCTACCCTCTTTAGCTGCCAATGCTGCCTTTCATGCTACGTACTTCTAGGACAGTTTATACGGATATCCTTCGAGTAATAGGTGGGAAATTTCCGTTAGTTCTTCATTTTATTTTACATATTACAATTTACGTTTAGATAGTTGTGTTGTCGACTCAAGCACGCATTGCCAATAGGATTTCTGTATTACTTTAAACTGTAAAAATGATATTAAGTAGGAAAAAGAAGTATATCTGGTCGGAACTTAATAACATCTGGTCGGAACTTAATAACATCTGGCAAGGTCTTTGGACCACGTCAGTCAAGGGTGGAATCACATACCAGTTCATCGATAATGTACTTCTGATTTGCAAATTAAATCTTGGTTCTCTCCAAAGATATTCACGTCTTTTCGCATCACTGGGAACGGTTGCATCAAATCCTAACTTGTTCAGTTGGGTTTAGAAAATAATGACACTTGCCTTATTGTTTTGACTTTTAGAAATTTCATACTACAAAAAATTTCGAAGTTCTCGTCTGATAATATAAAAGTTTTGACTCCAATTTCAACATTTTTAACCGTTTTGTGTTGATGTTTTCAACAGAACAAGAGAAGTTAGTGACAACTTCCACTTCGAGTTCCAACAAAGAATTATTATGAATGGATGTTTTCTTCTTGCATCGTGCTTGTCTTTCAGGATTATTCTTAATTACACTGATATGGGGGTGCATTTCATATCCCCTGCAGTTTATAAAAGGTTCAGTGAATGCCAATAGATTCCTGGCTATATTGGAAGGCAAATTGCTGTCCCCATTATTAGAGACCATTAGAGACCATTTCAACCTGCCAAGTAACTGCATCTTTCAGGACGACTGTGCTCCTTCTCATCGGGGGTGAAAAGTGTAAGTAGGCACTTCTGTAGGTACTTTAACTTAATTTCAGAATTAGATGTTCGACAGTAATGTGTTTAGATTTGTAACAGGGGAAAATATGGTTGGAAGAACGGTCGATTACAACTGTTATCTGGCCAGGAAACAGCCAGGACAGACCTCTATCCCATGGTGAACTGTTGCCATCGTGTGGAATCTGCAGTTGGCTGAAAGAAATCAAAGACACTCCCTTTGTGAACTTTAGGAAGCCATAATTCGTTTTTGGAACCAAGAACTAGTTATCGCCCTGAGTGCTGCAAAACAGAATAAAAAAGGAATTGGGATAAGTTGCAATCACTGCTTCTTACGTGTCCCAACACCATTCCCACTCGTAAAAAAATTCTCTCTCGCTCTCCAGCGATTCTCTCCGACCTCTTCTCAAGCTTCTGTGTCTCGGGCTCCCTCTCTTTCTCCCCCATCTCCTTTTTTGTTCCTCCCTCTCCCTCTTTTCTTGACCGATCTTTAGAGGAATTGAGAACCGCTTCTAAGAAAATTATCATTTCCAAAGCTCCGGGGATCGATTTAGCAGAGAATATCGCTGTTCTTAAAGTGACTGAGCTTTATCCTAACATCTTGTTAAACTTATGTAATAAATGCTTACTTGAAGGTACCTTTCCTGGGATCTGGAAAGTTGGTTTGATCAAGTTGTTAGTTAAGCCGGGTAAAATCCAAATGACCCAAGAGGGTAGAGACCGATTTCGTTATTGGCCGATCTTGGGAAAGTTTTGAAAGATGTTATTTTTAAGACTGAACCAAGTCATGGATAAAAATGGTTTGACCCTGCCTTATCAGTATGGTTTCAAGAGAGGGCATTCTACGGAGGATGCCATTATTGATCTCATGAATTTCACCAACCAAGCAGAGGATAAGTATGTGTTAGCTATCTTTATAGATTTTACTGGAGCTTTTGACATGGTGTGGCATGAGAGTATTCTGTCTGCATTAAGGGGTATGCAAGGTCCAGACTTATTGTATAGGACGATACAGAGTTATTTGTGTGGTAGGAAAATTATACTGATCTGTGCTTGAAATAAGAGTGGCCCAGGTATTAGAATGTCTACTGTCATGGGCTGATCTGCATAAACTATTGATATCTACAACTGAAACTGTTATGATGCCTCTTAAGGAGAAACTAAATTATGAGCGACCGCCAAAAGCTTTAATTAAGGGGAGGCAGATTCCCCTAGTATCTGAGGTGAAATATCTAGGTATACGAATTGATGGTAGATTATCGTTTTTTCCACATTTAAATTACTTACCCGAAAAAGTTAAATTTAATGCAGCAATAATTCGATTAACTAGGTCAGATGGGGGGTTGAAAAGGTGGGTTTTAAATTTATACTAAAAGGCAGTCTTCTTACCCATAGTTGCGTACGTTGGAGTAATTTATTATATGATTGTAGTTTGTACGTTCAACTTAGAGAAAGGCTAAAAGTGAAGATTGGTACTTTAGTTAGAGGCTGTGAAAGTGATCTTATTGCTAATCAGGATAAATTTCAAGCACTGCAAGAGTTCTGTTTAACTGTTTTTCAACGGAGAAGACATTGGAATAATCTAATGATTACTAATTAAGATTTGGTTATATACATTTTGATTATCTGTTATATAATTTTTTTATTGTTTATTTTATTATTATTATTATTATTTTTTTTTTTTTTTTGGCTCTCAGGTGTGGGCAGCCTGGGAGCGGGATTGCTGGCACCCACCGGTATAGCACTACTTCCGGTGGATGCGGAATTTTTGTGCATGAGGCACTGTTAAAATAGAAGACCAGGCCCAGTACCAAGTGACTATGGGCGGCCATTAGGGTCTCTTCTCCACCGGGGAGCGGCTGTGCAGGTGCCAGCTGCTCCCTGATGGCGAAGAGACCTGTCATGCAGGTCTGTACCGCAGAGGTTCTGCACAAATTCAGTTTATCAGGTGGAGTGAGACGGAAGTCTAGGTGCCACCTTAGACATAATAATAATTTTCTTGACCTTACTGTTTCTCTATGTTCATCTTTATTCTTATTCGCTCATTTCTCTTTAAGTTGTCTCAGCGGACATTCCGGTAGGTCGCACTCTTTTTTGTAGTGGAGATATCCTGACGCTAAGAAATTTCTAGAACTCTCTTCTGCCATCCTAGTCCACTACCCCTTTCGTCATGCCCCTTTTTAAGTGGCCGCCCTTGAAATTTATAAGAGAGCACTCGGTGTCGGCCTGTTTATACAACGCCTTAATACCCAATCTCGGGTCCTTCTTCTACGGAGTCCGAACCCTTTCGTGTGGGGGTTGGCGTTCCTTTGTCCCTTTTTTCAATGAGAAGAATTCTTTTACACTCCGTGATTCGTGCTTGAAAAAGTATAAGGAAGTAAACTAAACAAAATCTTAAGAAAAGGGAAGAGTTCTTAAATTTCATTCATTAACTATAAGCTTTTCTACGAAATTAATTAATCAATTTATTAATTTTATTGGTTTCGCTTTTCGGTATTCCTCTATTTTTCAAGGCGATGATATTGTGGGGGTGGGGTTTGGTGTATTACTATTTGTTTTCTTTGTTCCTTTGTCTCTTTATTTACTATATTTTTTTATTATTATTCATATATTACTTATATTCTTAAAAGTCCGCACTTTGCATCTGACTTGTGTGTATCTCACAGAAGAATTCCGGTTCTGAGAGATTTCCTATATTAGTGCACTCCTCCTTTGGATTTTGCTGTGAGTTCAGAAATGACCAAACACTATTTGCATTAAGTTAAATACAATTAGTTTATTATACATATTTACAAATAAAAAAATCTAGCAAATCATATCACATTATTCACTTGAAATAATTAAATGACATGGATTACGTTCCTGGTCATTAGGCTCTCCTATCCATCATCTTCTTCTTAATATTGGGCCACTAACACTCTCCTACGATCGGTTTAACTTAACTCTTTCTTAAATACAATTGACATTTTATTTATTATTCATACTTATCTAGCACCATCCTACATTCTTCTTCTTCATGGTTAATACAATTCTTCTTCTGGAATTCAATGTCCACTTTGCAAATTATTCTAGGCTAGTCTCACCCTAACACAATCAAATTACCCGTTAATGAAATATACATTGGTTTATTTATTTCTTCATTCTCTCAGGTAAATTTCAGCATTTAGCGACTAATTGCACCACTTCTCTACTTCAGTAACATTATACAAGTTGACATACAACTCTACCTGCTCTATAGGTTAACCCGTCCAAAATTATTGCTTTCACTCCATTAATTAATCAGCAAATAAACCATAACTATAAACAATCCTTCGTTAAACTAATTCTACAATATTTCTTTACTCAACTATAGAACATGCACCGAGTTTACTGAAGGTGTTCTTACAATCTTAGTTAAAAATTTCCTAATTTCCCCTACAGTCCTTTGCTAATATATAGAGGTACATAAGCTGTTTGAGCACTTACTACTTCTGAGGACTTGAATCCTTCTGCTAATACAATGTTTGGGCTGTGACTTTCTGCTCTGCATCGGATTCTACCATCAGTCTGAAATCGCTCTGCTTCAGCTTCGGGACTGCTAACATCTGCCAGGGGTACTATTCGCTTTGCCAATCATTCCTGGTATCATATCTTTCTTCACTGTGCCAGATCATTCAGTAGGGGTCGCTTCCCTTTACTTTATTTCTCTCTGTGGGCTGCGGACGGTCCGGTATTCTTCCGTAAGAATTATCTCGCTGTCCTCCTTCTAAATATATCTCTCTCGGTGGACGCTTTCGGACTTCAATGTTCCATCTCGAGAAATTTCCCTTTACTGTAACCTATCTACACTTTTCTTAAAATATCAGAATTTAGTCAACTCACCATAACTGGTTCTACTGGTGGATCACTTCCGGGGACTGTTTCCCGAGCCTACCTCTCGGAAAAAAAATTTCATCACCCCTTTCTTGCGCGCTCTTCCAGAAATTTATATCTGGAAGAGCGCGCAATTATTTTTATTTCCAGAAATCACGTACTACCCTCATTTTCTCAAGCAATCATTTCTATCTGACCATCATCATCTCCATTCTCATTTGCCTCGACCCATGACAGGAAGATCCAGCTGCTTCCGGCGTAGAGAAGACTTCCGTTTTCCAGAAATTTCTCAAACCTTTTAGAAAGGTCATTGGAAATTCCGGAGCTCAGAATCTTTCCAGAACCATCCAGAAAACATCTGCGTCCATTTACTTGATTCGTCTCGCCTTATTTTAAAATGACCCCGCCCGCTTTGTTTGCAATAAACAGGGACCGCTCCCCGCTGGAACCCCTATTGTAATCTCTGGAGCACTCCGTCCCTTGCCATTCCATCAATTAACCCCCCAATGTTCCGTCTTGCTATCTTTGCTTGCTGTTTCAGGAGTGGGCGCTGATTCTATATCTCTTTCTAATGTTTATTTCCACGGTATATTTGCTTTTACATTAACTATAGCCTCCACTTGATTAAATTCCATTAGCGCGAGACCCACTATCTTAAACAATATTTGTGACTTTAAGTGTTTTCTTGTAAGGTTTACAATATCACCCTATCTACCGTTTTTTTCTTTAATTATATCGATATTTAATTTAACTTGTAAGACTTAGTATCTTACAGTTCTCACCAGTCCTCCAAAGGTGAAGCCAGACGAGAAAACAACGAGAAAAGTGGACTAAACAAAACGAGAAAACCGCTATTACTAAATGGAAACGACAAACGGTCTCCATCCCCGTGCAGCACTGAGTGCTCCGTGGTGTGCTGACTCCTGAAAGGACTACCTAAATACAAGGACTGGAACGGACATCCTCTGAACCTTGGACGGTTCCTCTAAAAGCCGAGGAAGGCAATCTGGCAAACAGGGCTGGACATCTGTTTCAGCCTGCTTTTTCCCCCTTTCTAAGGCGAGGGGGCGATGATTTCGGTGTCTACTCCCCCTCCCGACCCCAGTCTTCCGTCTGGTGTGTGATGGGCATGACCACTGAAAAACGAGCGACTACCTACTCTATCAGTCCCTTCCTTCTACTTCTTCCCCCAGTCTTCTGCCTCCCCTACACAGCGTATTACCCCACAGATCCAAATCTAACACACCAAAATTACTGCTCGAACTAATAGACGTCTAGAGAAACCCATTCAGCGAAAATCCCACTCAACCTTTGAAAAATCGTATTAATAAGCAAACTGCGAATATTTTTCTTTTTTTTTTTAATGTTCCTAGTCCCTGAAATCACAAGAAAGTAGGTGGCAGGACCTGTCAGAATACAATTAGTCTTATTGGTACACCCGGTCAGCGTCGCCGTCGCTGGGTATGCTAACGTCCGACAACGTCCTGCTACAGGAACCCGGCGGCTGACAGGCCGGATGAACATTGGACATAACATACTACATTCTACATGACACACACACACCGTGAAACCTCTGGCATTGACAGGGCACTGTCGTTCGATAGAGAGAACGTACGCGGAGATGGGAGAAATCCCAGGAGCCATTAGACCCTCAACATACCCTACTCCCAATACTGCTGTCACAACGACCAATCCGGCACGCAGGAGGACAGTGCTATCTACTCCACACCTCGTCGTTCTCAAACGAAAAACAATGACACTCTTGAAACTAGTGAAGAGATCAAGAAAAAGGTCATTTTCTCCCTATCTCAAGCGCTAAGAACGGCTAAAATCAGAGCCATTGGGAAGACCCGAAAAACAGCGGTCATAAATGAGACCAAACCAAAAGTGATGCTGATTTCATCATAAATAACTCCAAGATTTCGACGCTTGGACTCTCTGCTGAGCTGCCCAGAAAAAAAGGCCCCTCCATTGTTATATTTGATATGGAAAAAGACCTGACTCCTACTGCCATATGTGAGAAGATATATATACGCAACCCCCCAGCAAGACTTATCCGATAGACACCACACTACCCTACTAATAGAGTAAAGTGCAACTATGCAGAACTGGACTAGTGGCGTCAATACGTGGGCACAAGCTGCCTATGACGAGCACAGTTGTTTAACTTTCGTGACTGTGTAGTCTGGGTTGTGCAGCACCACAGCCTCCCAAGGGGTATCTTCCTCTTCGTGTACTATCTTATATGTGGTTGGGTATCCGCAAACCCGTTTAGAGTGGGTGCACGGCTTCTCGAGTATGAGAATGTCTGCATCGATTTCGTCATCTTTTATCCTAAGTTGTTCTGCCACTGCTCTGGCTCTTTGCGCCTTTTGTTGGATGATCTCTATTTTTTTATTTATTATTATTATTATTATTATCCGTTTATTTCCATAAGGAAACCACCCCGGGACGGCAAAGTGCCAGGAGGGTGCTAAGTACATATCAGGGTACGAGATACTACGTGCAGTGGGTTACATATACTGAACACGTAGTCTCGTCCCGAAATGTTATATACACATTTTATGTTTAATATATACAGTATTTACACATTGATGATTCTGTACATACATTATACAACTGATATATTTACAATTCACTAATAATTCCATCTATAAATTACATATTAACATAACTGTTACAGAAGGTATATTTTTACAGTCAACAGATTATTGTTCTTAAAGCAGAAAGTTTCTCTTTTACTCTAAATTCTTTGGTACTTGGCAGCCGATTCATATTTTGGTAAGTCTATACGAATCCTGGAAGATCTCTTTCCGGTATGTCGCATCCTCACACAGTTTTTCGGCATCTATGTGTAGTGAGTTAAATATTTTCGCTGCATTTGATGGGAAGAATCTTTGCAGGCTACTAAGATTGTTGAGGACTGAACGCAGTGGATTATTTACTTCTCCGCAACGTCTAGCAGTGGCACGCGGTTTGACTAGAATATTATCCAGGACTGGAGCATCCACTCTGCCTGTGAGCATTTGTGCGAGAGTGTGTATGTTCTTGTTAATTGTCCGCTGCATCCAGGGTGTGATGTTAAGGTTTGAGTAGAGAATGGCCCTTGAGATAGTAAAAGGGTGGCCAGCAACTCTGTTAAGCCATCGCAAGAACCAGTACTCGATCCCAAGGACGGACTTATAATGTGAATCTGGAGCTGAAGACCAGATTTGCGAGGCATACATTGCAATTGGCAGGACACACATTAAAATGTACTTGGTCGCTAGCTGAGAATCCCTAATTCCTACCAGTTCCTGTCTGGTAGCCCATAAAGCGGCGAATATTTTTGTCTTCATATGGGCGAAGTGTTGAGCAAAGGTGAGTCTGTCATCCCACTTAAGACCCAGGTCCAGGTGAGAGTGCACTTTTACCACATTAGACCCGTTCACGGAGATCGAGATGTCATTTTTATTCTGCTTGCAAGTTATGGTCATTTGGGCAGACTTCTGCGCATTAATACGGAGCCCGATGCAATCCAGGTAGCTCTCAAATTCTCTGATTGTGCTATTTGCCATCTGACAAATACCTTCTGCTGATTCATGGTCTTTGGAAGTGATGAAGAATTTTACATCGTCAGCATATGTTATAAAATTGTAGTACCGTGCAAGAAATTTTGGATGTATTATATTGGATATATTATATTATATTTTGGATGTATTATATTTCTTATTGTTTGTCTCCAGAGTCGGTTCTCTTTTGGCATTGAATCTTTGCTTTGATATAGACCGGGCAGTTCGGATCTCTGATCGAATGTGTGTATTCCAATTTGGCTGCTTTGCAATTGGCACAGGTTGGATCCTGTTCCCTGTTGGGGCAAGTTTCGTTCTCATGGCCCTTGCCAGAGCAGTGGCTGCAGGTTGGTGTTGTCTGAGTACAGGTGTGGGTTGTGTGTCTGAACTTGCAGCACCGGAAGCATTTCGGCACTGCTGCATGCTCCCGGCACCGGTGGGATCCCCATTCTATATATATTCTGTTGCAGATTTTCAGCTGTTGCCATGCAGATGGGGCACGTTCAACTACCCAGTTCCTATTGGTTCCCGATGTGGTACCGGTTGAATACTTTAGGGTTACCGTGTATTTTCTTGTGCTTCTTGTGCTAAATTCCTTAGATTTCTGGTGACAATTTCAATTGCTAGTTGTTCAGGCATTACGTCTTTGTCTACATTAAATATTGTAATTGCTGGCCCACGCTTTTTTGGTGGCTCCGCTGTTAGTCCTAACTCGGCAAGTTTTGGGTTTTCCATTATTTTCTGTATATCTTCCTTTTTTCTGTTTCTATTATTAGTCCTGTGTTTCTTGTTTTCATTATTGCTTTAATTCTGGTAGTCCTCAAGTCATCTTTCATCTCTTTCATAAATTTAGACTTTAGTTCTTCGCTGGATTGGACATTTTCAGTGTTTTCCAGGGCTGTCGGTTTGAGAACCACCAAGTTTGGTGTTTCCAAGAGTGGTGACCTTTTTTCTTGTTGCCCTTCTTGGTTTGGTTTTAACTCGTTTGAGCCATTCCTCAGCACCTGGGCATATGTTTGGGCACGTTGTTGCATTTGATTTGCTCCACATTGTACGTAGAGCTTTTTCTTAACGTTTGCCTTTTCATTTTCTAGGAAGGTCTCTATCAGCATGGCTTCCCTCTTACTGAAAATGTTTGCAATCTGCGATCTAATGCCTGTTGTAATTCTGTTTGATGGTTCTTTGAAAATATTCTCTAATGCCGTCTTCAAGGCTAGAGATGTTTCATACACTGCGCCTTCAGGCAAGGTAGGATCCAGGGGAACCTTCGGTGGCTTCTCTTCTCCGGTGTCCTTTGTAGATGGCATACTCTCTGGTTGGTCCCTTGCTTCAGTTTGGGAACGTGTTCTCCGCTCTATTTTTGTACCAGTCGACTTTTTATTTTTTTCCCTCCATTCTCCTTAGATTTCGGATAAACGGCGTTTTCGGTTAATGATATAGAAACAGGAGAACTGAAACGGTGCAGTCTGGTTGAGTTGGGGTGACACCGATCACAGAAATTATAGTTATTTCGGTTTGGGACCAACGGAAGAAAAGTTGCAATTGCGAGTGGGAGGAAGAGAAAGGTGATATTTATGGATACGACTGAATATATTAAATTTTTATATGTAAAGGCGTCTAATAATATGAATTATAATGTTCAATTTTATTCGGACCCAGACACAAAGGTAGTTTTTCAATAAAATACATCTGGAAAGATATAACGCAGAGGGAAGCGAAATAATCGAAAGGAAAATTCTTGCAAAAATTATAGAGAAACAATCCCAATTGGGTTTTCCCACGAGGGTTGAAGAACGTTAAATAGTAAATGTATTTTAGCCTTAGCGGTAGAATATAAACAAAAATAACTGAAATAAAATTGAGAATCGGTTCATCGTCTGTGCGAACTACAAACTCGACATTCTTACGGCAGTTACATCTATGAATTGTACTCCTTTACGCGGAGTACCACAAGGATCCTCGTTGGGATCTTTTATTTATCCGAATTACTTTTACAGTAAAATTTACAGACTCCTGCATATTAGCATATTAATTCATCCTGACACTACGACTAGGTCACGAATGAACTGGATGCAAAAAATAGTTTTGATATCATGTACTTGGATTTCTAGAAAGCTTTTGGCACTGTTGAACATGGAAGACTACTCTGCAAATTGGAGAAGTGTGGAATTGGAGGCAAATTGCAGCTATGGGTAAAGGGATGGTTGACGAGGAGACGGCAGAGAGTAGTAACCAATGGACACTGATCGTCGTGGATTAATATATTTAATGGAGTACCCCACGGTTCACTGTTGGGTCCATTGTTGTTTTCTGTATTCATTAACGAAATTGATGAAGGTATATCACGTTTAATGTCCAAGTTTGCAGATGATGAAAAGGTTCGCAGGGTTTTTAATAGCAGTGTGCTATTGCAACGGGATCTAGAAAAGTTGAGTAGATGGGCTGAGAGGTGACAACTGCAGTTTAACATTGACAAATGCAAAGTACAGGCGCCTCCGTAGCCAGGTGGGAAGGAGCAGCAGTGCGTAGCACACGCTTCTTGATTAGACCGGGGTTCGAGCCCGTCACCACCAAATACGGAGGATGCGGAAAGGTCAGGGAATGACCACCGCATATCCCCAGAGCAATATGGCCTTAGTTGCTAATGCTCCTAAAAACCAAATAACAACAGTAAAATACAGGGGGTTGGTCCTCGCAGTTACAAGGATTTGAAAATTAAAGAATTATAGCTCTTTTCCTTGAAAAAATTGACCAAGCATTTTTCTTTCGTTTTTTTTTTTTTTTTTTTTTTTTTGGAGAACGGTCTTCCTCATGATCGTACAACAAAGGTTAAGCGGAAAGTTAAAGACGTAATTAAATCCTACGACACAATTTTTATCTGAAAAAATACGTCAAAAAAAAGACGAACAGCTGTGGATTCATTCTTTGTTTGTACAACCGAAATATCTTCAATAAACTTTACTTAACCTTACATTCTGCTAAATATTATAATAAAAAATGTCTAATAAAATAATTTTCTCATTTTTCAGTTCCTTCATCCATTTTTTACTACGTACAAGTACATAATAATGATTAACACAGTCTACAGGGCCGGCCAAAAGTGGGTATACAGTACTGGTCTGGTGTGTGTTTCTGTGACACACAATAACAGACACTTTGTGATCAGCCTGTGCGACACCTTATCCTTCAAGACGAGCTGCAATGTATTGCACTACCTCGAATAAATAACGCTTCAATTGCAATACCAGGGTACCTGCCCACCCCGCTTTGAAAAGCCAATTAGCTTTAAAACGGTGTCGTCTCGGTGCTGGCGATCACTGAGAATACATAACAATAGTCTTCTCTATTAGTGAAGGGTTACTTATTAGATGTAGTGCAATACACGGGCAACTCGTTGTGAAGGATTAGCACAAGATGAAAAGCTGCTTTGCACACTACTCTCATAGTTTTTCTTTAAGAGTTTATATCTAAACAGACGTTATATACATATAGATTTTCTAGAGCGTGTACAAAGAAGAGCAACAAGATTGCTGAGAGGAACAAAGGGTTGCGCTTAAGAAGAAAGGCTTAACTTCTGCAAATTGCAGCGTCTGGAGACTAGGCACCTGTGAGGTGATCTGATTGAGGTGTGTAAAGTGTTGAATGGTTTGAGCAGGCTCAATGCTGATGGGATTCTTCCTCTTGCTCAAATTACGAACCTAAGGGGGCATAAATTCAACTTGAGGAAAGACAGCTGTAGGATAGATGTGCGAAATTTGCCTTTAGCCAGCGGATGGTTAATTGCTGGAATAGACTTCCATCTGTTGTTGCTGAAGCTGCTAACTTAAACAAATTTAAGGCTGAACTATGGAAACATTACACCTGAGGTCAGCTAATGGTTATTCTTCAGACTGGTGTAACGACAGCAGTGGTTTCCCTCAAGGATCGGTCCTTGGCACCTCCCCCCCCCCTTTTTTATCATTTTGAAAAGCGACGACGATGAAGGGCATGAGGTCAAAATTTGTAGATGTAAAGACTTAAATGGTCGTTAATGATCAGGACCAAGCAGCACTGTTTCGGGATGCTTGAATAGGCTTCGATAATGTTTACTAAACCTGGCAGTTATACTTACAGTTTGTGACCTTACGCTTCGGGAACAGTGACCCCAAAATAACTTGGTGGAGTTCAATTAAAACCGAAAGAGGAATAAAGGGATATGTAAATTACGATACGGCCACATATGAGGTTTTCTTCGCAGCGTAAACAGGCGGCCATCAAAGCCCATGGTGTCCATTCAATGATTTGTCGAACAATTTCATGGAGAGACAGGGAGGTTAAAACCCCACTGTATAAGGCAATTGGAAGAGCGCATTTGAAGTACAGTGTTGGGTTTCTTTGACAGGGTCCAAAGACGGGCACTCTCGTATGGTAAGATCGGCAAAAGGGTGACCATACGAGGAAAGACTCATTTTATGTAGGCTAGAAAACTTGGTAACCTTAGAGGGTACCTGATTGAGGTTTACAAGGCTGTGAGAAGGGTTATTACAGTGAATGAAGACGGAATCTTCACTGTTAAAAAGAATTACATGACCTGAATTCATATTAAGGGATAAAAAGGTTATAGACTAGATTAGAGGAAGTTTTCTTTTAGCAGCGATTACTGGAACAAGTTCTGTCCGCAGGTAGTTGAGGCTGACAGCTCAAAGGAATTGAACGGTCAAATGGACAGCACCGTACGTGAGGAGGGAAGCGCATAATTTATATATTTTTAAGTACTTTGCTTTTTGGCCGGTCCATCAAAAGCCTGTGGCATTCTTGCGCTTGAGGACTACGGATTTATAAGGTTCTGCAACATTGGATAACTGCAGTTTGCAGCTAAAACAAACTTAGCTTATTTATAAACATCTTAATTATTTCTTGGATAATTCTTTCTCCACAATAGGGGAACTTAGCGGTGAAGGAACATATTGCAGTACGTATTTCTGTATGTCATGTTGTGGGAGCGAGGATTCTATCTTTTTATTTATTATTTTATATTTGATATTTTTAACCCCTTTATATATATCCTCCCTTATATTTATTATTACCAAATAAAGGTACTTTGCAATTCCCCACTTTGAAATCTGACTCAAATGTCTATCAGGAGCTTTCAGCTTCTAAGGGGTTTCTATATTATTATGTTCCTCAATTGGGTTTGGCTGTATGTTCAAAAAGAACAAACAAAGGCTTCGTTTAAAATATACACAAGATTTTATTACATATATTTACATAAATGAAATTGTTCAATGATCCAGTACATATTATTATTGCATAAAATGGTTAGTTAAGTTTAGTTATATTCTTAGTAAAACATTCTCTGAGTAAATCACTTTTTATTCTTATAGATCAGGAGTAGGAGTGATGGCACTTTGAACGTATTTTAGCTGCGAAAAAATATTTTAGATTTTTTATATTTTATTTTATATATTTTAGATTATAAATAGAATGTTATATATATATATATGTGATGCACTGAACTGTCATAAGTTGACAAGTCAGAAGTAAAGTTGTTAGCATAAATTAGGAATTGAGATAAATATTTGATTTAAGAGATGATTACTAATGTATTAGAAAAGATAAACAATCTAATTAGAAGGAGATTACTTTTAATGTTTCCAACAGAGAAATTTTATTATTAAAAAGGGAAGATTGGAATGTGAGAGACAAGCCTGATAGTAGGAGTGATGGCACTTTGAACCGATTGTAGTTGCGAAGGTCGCCGCTAGGTGGCGCTACCATAGAAACATTTTCCAGTCAAAGACCTCATAACGGTTAGCAACGTCCCTTGGATTCCTGCGACGACATAGACCTTTCGGACGTTGCTAACCGTTATGAGGTCTTTGACTGGAATGCCTCGACATATTTTCCAAAAACACGGAGCTCAACTCCCATTAGTACGGGGCAGTCCTGTATCGATTACACCAATTCATCACCTCAGTCAAAGAACACCAATTTATCTCTATCGCTGGATGAGAGCCTCAGTTCATGGGAAGTGTCTATGAAATTTTCAACCTCTGCAAGTTTGCATCTTTCATACGATGGTGATATATCCGCATCCAACTCCTCACGGTCGGCATCGGAAGTGTCAATAGGATCGGCATACGTTGATCGTGAGGTTCATACACCGGACTTATTGTCAGGGAGTATGAAGAAGAAGAGGAAGAAGACAATGTAAATGTTGGTGGTCCTCGGAACCCCAATGCCGTTGACGAGAGCGGTTTTTCCACGTCCGGTGCTCCCACCGTGTCCATCATCTGGCACGATCGGAGTAACGATGCTTTAACAACAGATGGTGGTTACAGTATCTTAGCTTATTTAGATTAGTGAATCTTTAGTTGTATTTTGTACGTACCTTTAGTTTTTTAAAGAATAAAATACAATATTCTTTTGTAACATTTATCTGTGTCTTTGTGGTTCCTTAACATTATTATTGACAGAGAAATAAGTTTTTATTCTTTTGCAAATTTTATCTGTGTCTTAGTACTATTATTGAGAGAGAAAATAAGTTTTAATTGTTAAACTATTGATAATAGATACTAACGTCTTAGTGCTTTGGGAAAAACACAATCGCAGGATCACAATAAATATTATTGCGTTCATATAGACATGGAATTATTTTTTATTGGCTACAGAGACATGTTACAATTAGGTAAAAATATGTTGTTTAATTGGGAATTGTGTTCCTGGAATTGAATCTGTTTGTCTATAACATTTCGACATTGAATATGATGTCATAAGACTTGTTAAACCACGTAGGGAGAATAAAACCCTCTCTTTGAATTCCAGGAATTACACCAAAGGATTGTGACGTAAACGGAGGTTTATGGCACTGCTGTTTTGGGGGTTTTTCTCGGAGTTCTACCTATTTTTGCGTTTTCCAGGCTTATGGACAGTATACAGATTACGTTTCGCACAAATGTTGGAAACATTTTTGAAAAAAATATTGTGGACATCACTTAATATTTTTGCTTGTTATCGTGCAAAGCTGGTTTATGATTGGTTAAACTCCCACGTGATAATTATAGCATTTCAGTTGCCTTTAGCCGTGGGGTTGGTGTCATTACAATTTCTGTATCTTCAAATGGATTGCTCGTGTTGGTTTTGTGAAATTTTCAACCCTCCATTCAGATTCTTGTGTTGTTGTTATTAAAGTGGAGAAGAAACGTCCAGAATTGATAAAATATTGGCAGCAAAAGGAAGACAACGTGTCAAGGATTGTGGCTCTGGGTAATATAGAAAGAAAGAAAGAAAGAAAGAAAGAAAGAAAGAAATCTTTATTGTACAGTAAAGATACAGATACAATAATGTGCCCGCCACAGCCAGGAGGCCAGGGGCTTGACAATGATATAGGGTAATATAAAATATGTACAGTATAAAAATTTGTGCAGTATAAAAGATTACATAACAATTAAAAACGTAGCATTAGCCATTCAATAGATATGAGTATGTACACAGTTGTGAGGCAGACAGTACACAAAGGTATGTACACGTTCATATGTACAAAGCACATATTTAAGCATATTCACACAAGTCAGAATATTTCACAGTGCCAAATTATTGTTCGGTATTGCATTTTCTTGTGAAGACAGTTTGTCGATTTGCCTGCGACATGCCGTTATGCGCCCCATAGGAGATAGCAGATGGAGATATCAGTATGAGTCGACATCAGGGGCCAAACAAAAGGGGAACAAGTTCGGCCAACGAGCGCCTGTAATTGCGATCAGAAGCGAATTTCTGGAGGTCAACTCCGATCGTTAGCAGGGCTTGTATAGTAGGAAGTACTTGTCCAGGTAGGAATCTTTCACTGATCTTCAGCCTGTTCCGTTGTAGCTGAAGAAGAGAGGTGGCTCGTAAAGAAGGAAGTGGAACATGCCACTGGCATATATCCCAGAAGTCAGGGGAGTTGATTTTGCCAACCAGCATTTTGACTGTGGTCACAGTTCTCCTCATGCTGATTATTTGAGGCAGCCGCGGGATTTGGAGTTCGTCGGCCATGCTGGTGGTCCTCTGCTGAGGGGGGAGTCGATGTTTGTGGGTTGCCCACTTCAATATCCAGTATTCACTGGCGAAGATGGGCTTCATGAGAGAAGGTACTGCGGATGCCCATATTTCAGAGGCATACAGAAAGGTAGGATACACAACGGTTTCCAGGTATCTGATTGTGGTTCTTGCGTCTGTGTTATGAAGAAGATGTTGACGAGCAATCCAGCGCATTCGGTTGATCTTGCGTAGAACACATTCGATGTGACAGTTGAACCTAAGGTTTGGGTCGAAGGTTACACCGAGATCTTTGTGTTTAGTAACACTTGGAATAACTGCACCCTGCAGTGAGGGTTGTATGGATGTGGGAGACTTCTTCAGAGAAAAAACCATAATAACGGATTTTTGGGGGTTCAGTTTGAGACCGAAATGGTTGAGATGGCTAGAGAAAGCTGTGATCTTATTACAGATTTCCGATGTGATCACTCCCCTGTCGGCTGATGGTGGTATTTCCGTTAGGAACTTTATTTCGTCGGCGTAGGTAATAACATCATCTCTGTTACACACAAACGGAATAAGGAGGGCGGTAAAAAGTAACCCCGATAAAACGCCACCTTGCGGCACACCAGCATTGATGGATCGGGTATAGCAGAGGTTACGATGAGTGAGGTACACTGTTCTGTTCCGGAGGAGCGAGTGCAGAAAAGCGAAAACGTCACCTTTGATCCGAAAGAAATTGGTTAGGAGATTCAGAAGGGCTGAGATGTTGAGGCTATCAAAAGCAGCTTCAATATCGGCATAAACAACAGTCATTTCTGATTTGACCTCAAATGCATTTAAAATTTCCGTTTGTACTGCCAGAAGGTTGGAGACAGTTGATCTATTAGGGACAACATAATGGAGTTGTTTTGATGATTGTGGAAGAAGATGGCGTGTTATATGCGGAAGAAGGACTTTTTCCAGTAGCTTTAGGAGCGTGGATGCAGTGGAAATCGGTCTATAGTGCTTCGGCTGGCTTGGTAGTTGAACTTTAGGTAGTGGGGCAAGACTGTATTTGCTCCAGGATGCAGGAAACACTCTATGAGAGAGGATGGAGTTGAACAAGTAGAGCAGAGGATCAAGGATATATGGACTGAGGCACTTTACGATGAAATGTGGGACATTATCGATGCCAGCGGTGCATGACGGACGCAGCGAGTTGATGGCTTGACGAAGCTGCTGTCGATCGATTTGAATGGAAAACAGCTCATCATCTGGACTTGAAATGGGGTCTGGTTGGTAATCATATGGTTGTGTGATGTTTTCTTGGAATCTGGCTACATAGTTGATCCATTCAACTGGATTGAAATTGGAATCTGGTTCAGAGTTACGAGTATATGGCACTTTGCCTTTGGATAAGGTCTTGTCAGTGTATTCTTTAATGGCTTGCGATTTCAGTCTGTTAAACAGTGCTCTAGCTTTGGAGTACTGAGTTCGGTCATATGCTGTACCAGACTGTTTCCATTGTTTATGGAGGGACTGTTTGCACTTGGAACTGTAATTTAGCTCCGAAGACCACCAAGCATTAGTTCTAGCGGAGATACTGACCTATTTAGCTGCTGAGAACATAGTAACAGTGTGCAACCATCTAGTTAATATGTCTAGATCCAGTTCCGGATCTCCTGATTCGAGAACTTCCCAGGGAATTAATCTTGTTGCATAAAGGCATCTGTTCGGTTGTAGGAAGGTGGGAGAGATGATGATCTTCCTTTTGACGTAGTGGGGGACATTAAAGTTGGGCGTTGGGAGCTGCAATAGGACTACGATGGGTTCATGATCGGATTCAAAGTGAGTTTCGGGTTTAATGTCGACGCTACAGGAACCAGACGATAATATGAGATCCAGGCGATGAAGACCTCTAGTTGGGCCTTCGTTTATGATCCTGAGGCCACTAGGTGCAATCTTAGCCATAAGTGACTCATGAAGATGTTGGAGATTTGGTGGTAAGTTAAAATCTCCACAGATGAGGTGGATAGCAGATGTGTGAAGCGTATTTATTAGCCAGGATGCAATATCATTGATTGTCTGAGCATCGGGGGTTGGGGGTGTATATATTGCACCGAGATCTAATAAGCAAGAGTTGATCTTGACCGTTACTATCAATGCTTCGAATAGATTGGATTTGCTGGAGACTACATGTACGAACTCAAGTCTACTGGCATTTATGATAACAGCAACGCCCCCACCACAGGTATGAGAGCGGGAGGTGAAGAAAGATTTGTAACCAGCAGCTTGGGCGGAGGCAATTGATTCTTGTTGTGGTTCCAGCCAGGTTTCAGACATGCAGATGACGTCAGCCATTTGGGACAGAAGCATCTGCTCAAGTGTCTCTAGCTTATTCCGAATACTACGAACATTTTGATAAAAAACCTTAAGTGTAAGGTGACACGAGACCTTCACGAGTGCTGATTCGAGGACATTATTTATTTTCTTTGTTGGCTTTTTAGCACGGTTGGTTACAATAGTTGGTGTCAGCTGAGGGTAGATTTCATTGCAGCTGTGGTACTGCAGAGATTGAACAGAGGTTTTGTCATCAGGGTATGTATAGGGCTCATCATCGTGTGACCCTGATTCCTGGTTTTGGGGCTTCTGAGAATAGGAATGCCTATCAAACCGTCACGCTTGGGAGCAGTCTTGGTGGGATAGCGCATTAGCCGTGGCTAGGCGTGGGGTGATATTGGATTTAGATTCATAGTATGGCCTGAGTAGTGATCCAGACGGCCAGAGAGCAGTCGCTGATATGGAGCTGAAATTCTGTGCATCGCACTCAACTTTGAACGATGTATGCAGGGGTGTTTTCTTAAGAAGTGTGACGGACACAGTAAAGTGCAGCTCATGCATTATGTATGACTCGATGTCATCTGGAGTTGTATTTGGGGCCAGTCGGGAAACGAATAGACTTCGTCGAAGACGGACAGTTGGTGGATTCATCGCCTACAATTTCAAATGCAAACCATTCTCGTTCAGCTATGTGTGTGTAAAAATTTCGCTCACTGGAAAGACAAAATGTGAACTCTAATAAAACTAGGTGAGTGGAAAACTAAATAAGTTAAATTTAATTGCTAAGTACTTAAACTTAGCATCACCGGTCTATTTTGGTGGAGCTCGTAAATTTTTTCCATACTGTAAATGCTGAACACTTTCTGGAACTATGCTTGAAAACTTCATACGGGAAAACAAAAAACGGATTGTTCTCATAACAGTATGCAATCTGAATTGAGATTTTATTATTAGTAAAGACCTGTGCGGTCTCTTTAGAATTCCGATAAAAGCTCGTTTAACCCGTGTCTGCAATGAAGATTTTAGAATTTTAACCAGAATAGTAAGAATGTTATACAGCTTGGGAGTTACGATGTTTACCTTGTAATTTTCACACAACTTTTGGTAAATTTATTTTAACTTTTTAAATTTCTCGTTAAAATTCAATCGTTTTAAATTAATTTCGAACTTTATAATTATGAAAAAACACATTAATTGCATTCAAGTAATAACGCTAATCAAATTATAACTGTGTTCGAAATAAAGAGAACCAGTGAAATCTTGCCATGAATGAGTTTGATTGTTCGTGTTACGGCAAACAACAACATTCACGAGGATGTTCATGTACAAATTTATTCAAATCTATTCGAAAGCAACTGTAGTTCAGTGTTAAAAAAAAAAAGGTCATCCATTAAAATCTGTCTTCATTAAAAATTATATTGAAAATCACTTTCAAATCACAAAATACCATTGATTTCTTCAAGAATACTTTAAATATGTTCAAATAAATAATGTTCAAATTATGCTTAAATATTCTCTTTTTGTCTCTCCTTACCTAAGGATTTGAGTAATTTATCATGTCTCCAGGTGCCATGTCCGTTACGTTATCTTTTTCAAATGTGGATAAAAGACTAAATTTGATAAGATTCATATCTTTGTTTACTAACTCGCTTAGTACAGGTGTACTCACATTGGCTTCTGAAAATGAAAGAAACGAAGAGGTTTCAGATGGGAACATTTGATAAAACAGTAAACCGGATCAAGATGATGAATGAAAATTAGGTATGCATTAATCAATTTTAGTTCGTACTTACCCAATTGAAATGCAATTGAAAGAGGTTGCTTCTGTTTCTTGATGATTGACCAACTATTTCCATCAATTAATTGAAGTTCTTCTTCTATTTTAAAATAACTAAGCTTAAGAACTTTCAGGTTTCGAAATGTTTCTTTAACCGTTATTAAAAATGACTATTTATGTCTGTATAGTTTAGACCAAGTTTAATGATCCTTTCTTGATTTCTGATTGCAGTCATGATCTCTTCAGTCCTGCAAAGTAAGCAACAAAATCAGCAAAATATGCAAGTAAAAGTTGTTGTTTAGGGAAGTAATGGCCACAATAAATAAGTTAATTAATTAACACTTAAAATTTACAAAACAATTACCTGACATCATAAAATTACTTAGATATGTAACCTAGATCCAAACATGAGTGGAAATCACTATTTGAATCTATGAACCTGAAAGTTACACGATTTGCTTGTGATTCTCGTAACTGCGTAATGTTTCTAACTATTAGAATTTCTCTCTCTATTTCAATCCTTTCAAACACATTGTACAAATTTACGATGCTTAATTCTTTCAATTCAGATGTTTCTAAATACAAAAAGAATTCTTGTATTTGTTCTGTTCTCCACCCACTTTTTTGTTGAAAATTACTTTTACTTTTCTGAGAAAGGTAGGAAATCTGAAAAATATATGCGAAATTAATTAGCAGCCCCATCGATGTTAGAAATGCGCTTGATGAAGTAATGAATAGGTTTGAATTGCCTCGTGATAAACTTGTAAGTGTTGCAACTGACGGAGCGCCTGCAATGGTAGGGAAAAACCAAGGTCTCATTGGTCTTTTAAACAGCGATCCTAAAATTCCACGTTTCTTACCTCTTCACTGCATAATTCACCTCGAGCATCTCATAGCGAAGTACTTCAAATACGAAAATGTGTGAAAGATTGTTTTGCAGATTTTGAATTTAATTAGAACAAATGTCAAAACACATCGTCGATTTAAGAACTTTTTAGAAGAGTTGCGAGGGAATGACGAAACAGATGAATTGCCCAGTGATTTATCCCTATGGTGTGTTGTAAGATGGCTGTCAACTTACAATGTTTTGGGCCGTTTTGTGGAACTCCTAAATCCTATCATAACATTTACAAAAGAAAAAGGTAAAAAATACCCAGAATTAGAAAATGAAACTTGGCTTTCTGACTTAATGTTCCTTACAGACATTATAGAACATTTGCAAACACTTAATTTGGCTTTACAAGGAAAGGAAAAAAATATTATTGATTTGTCACAAACTGTATTTAGTTTTGAAGCTAAACTTCGACTTTTTGTGTACGATCTTAAGAACAAAATATTTAATCATTTTCCACGAGTAAAAGCAAATATAATTAATATCAAAGAAGAAAAGTTAGACGAATACAAAGAAAAATTGGAAGAATTGCAAGCACATTTCGAACATAGGTTTGAAGATTTGAAAAGTTTGAAATCTACATTTGCATATTTTGTGAACCCATTTATTTGTGATATTATTGAAGATGGATTTCCAATTTCTGAAATAATACTTGGTGAAAACTCGGCTGGGCAATTGGAGGTATTAGAGATGAAAGAGGATCAGGCATTGCAAATGCAGCACAAATCTACTAATGTAATTGAATTTTGAAAACTCGTGCCAGAATCAAAATATCCACATTTAAAGAAAGCTGCTTGCCGTCTAATTTCAATTTTTGGTACAACATATTGCTGTGAATCTTTGTACTCCACAATGAAGTTCGTGAAGTCGAAATATCGTTCACAGTTGACCAATCATCATCTCGCTGAATTGCTGCGAACGGCTTTAACAAATTTTACACCAAATTTCAAAGATTTGACCAAAGGTCTTCGTTAAATGTTATACTTTTTATTAATGCATTTTTATTATTAAAATTTTGAAATAATTATTTTGTATTTTCTTTCTCTTAATTATATTTTCTTATATATGTATACTTTACATAGCACTTAAGGCTTGTGTAGAATATGTAATCATTAATTAAATTTAATTAAATTTGAATTTGTGTATTTAATACTATGTAACTATGGTGTGGCTCTTTATAATATATGAAAAACTGGAATGCGGCTCTCATTGACCTCATGCGTGCCCACCCCTGCTCTATAGGATGTTTCCCAGACGCAGCTCAGTTTACTTCCTCACACTTTGCCGTTCCACTTAGGTCCACAGAAGTCCACAATATCATTGGAAAACTGAGCATTTGTATTTTATGGTTAATCCTAATAACAGATGGCGCCACGAGTACGGACCGAAATCTGAGTGAAATTTATGTACTGATTTTGAACAAATATGGTTTAATACACTAAGAGTAAAAATTAATGTAGTGCTTGTGAATAACTTAAATAAAAGAGAGCAATGAGGGTCGAAATGCAAAATAAGAAGTCATCAAAGTGTGCAAACACAATGCATAATTATGGCGGTCTCGGGCGTGAATCATTAATTCGAATGACAGCTGATAGTAGTTCGATGCACTGTCGATAGATGGCAGCATATACCGGTTGTATTACTCACACTACACGATTCTCACTGCATTAATTGTTTCATTATAAAATAATACACAAATATATAATCATACGTAATATTAACTGCATAATTTCATGGGGCATTTGTAGGTCATGACTTGCTTTCTCTCCAGTTTGAGGCTGACGTGAGTTATACAGGACAGGGACAAACAGAACGTTTGGGGAAAGATTCCCAGCCAGCGCAGAAAGAGATAACTTCTGGGAATTCTCATAAAATTTTTAACCTGGAGACCTTTAAGAAACTCCACACACACACACTATTAGGAAGACTAACTGAAACTATAAAGAAAGACTACTGCAATTTGAGAATTAGAAATATCAGAATTTTGGTGTGGGGTTAATTGGACAGAAACCAGTCTTCTTTGCGTACAGTCCACTTTAATTAAGCCATCTTAACAGTCCGGTTGGAAATATTTTCACCTGTGACCGCAGCAACCTCCAGCGACAGTTAATGAGAGGACGTAGGGTCTCGTCTTGCTATTAGAGAGGTCTGTTTTTGTTGACGTAGCTCTTGGACGACCTTTCTCATCTCTTCTTTTTACCTTTCCTTTACACCCTCTAAGTCTGTCCCTCATCACGGTGACTTCCTTCCTGCTTACAGCACACTTCTCTCTTAATGAAAAAACCGCACCAACTAAGCCTCTACGCGATTTTTCATTTATTATTATTTTAATTTTATTTATTTTAAATTCACTGCATCACGGGTTTTCTTTCTCACTGCTTTCTCTTTTGTTTGTCCGTCTTTAATGGATCCCCAGACGATCTTTGCGAACATGTAGGCAACACCTGGTGGGTCAGACTCTTTTAGAGACAGTACAAGCTTTACATCGAGTAGCCCACCTTCCCGTGGAGGGGACGAGTACCCAGATTCATTTCTCCAGGTTTTTAATGCTTCTGAGTACTAAGCAGTCAGACACAAACACAGAAACCTACACCGACACATTTCATGTCTAGAAATGCGAAGAGGTGAATTATGTTGTTTTAAGGTATTCCACACACGTTCTGTTATGATTTCAGAGCCTTTATCACATTCGGACGGAGTAATTCAGTTTCAATACTTTCAGCTTCTTGAATGTTTGTTCTAATTAGTGGTTTTCATCGATGTGTTCAATTTAATTTAATTTTATTTCGTTTTTTCTTAGCAATCGAATTCATTTAATATAATTGCGATATTTCTGTATCTACTTTTATGTATTGAGGCTGATAATTAATTTCACATATATTTTTCACGGATTTCACACCTGTTTGAAGGAGGTTACAATAAACTACCTTCACTTCCACAAATTGATCAACTCTTGTCAAATTCTTTATCGTTCAGCTTTAACGTCGACTTTACTGTTAATAGAAATTCCAAAGATCTGATTGTAAACCTGACATTTCAGGTGATAACACAAGACTGAAAATTACAGAGACATCGATTGATAATGTCCCAGCTAAAACCTGCCAAAGGAGATGTTGAAACCGTTAGACAAATCTTCAAAATGTAAAGTAACATTGTACGCTGGATTAACATCAATTTTGATTGAAATTTTATAGTTCGCACCCTATACAACCAAGCGCCAACAGCATAGGCAACCGTAGGGAGAAACACAGAGTTATATTAAATGCTTAAAGATCGTCTAGAAAGACCACTCTCAGTTCTAGAAACTCTGACAATAGCGTCAGTGAACTTTCTGATAAATGAAGGAGAAATGTTCACCTGCTGTCAATAGCTATTCCCGAAAGTTTAATATCCGTTACTAGAGATATTTGTGTATTGTTTATTTTAACTCTTGGTGGTCGATGAATGTCCAATTTAGAGCCAAGGACCATAATTTTTGTCTTGGTACGACTAATTTAACTTATTTTGAACTGTCCATTGTTCAAGATCAGATAAAACTTTCTCAGCAGATATTTCAATTGAACATCTTGAATTGGCACTAACAAGGACTGTCAAATCATCCGCACATGCGATGATCTTCACTTTGTCAAAGTTTCTGGTAATCCAACCTTGCAAAACACAGTTTCACAAAAGTGATCTCAAAATGGAGCCTTGAGGACACCCTCAAGGGAATGAACTGATGCAAAATTTGTCTGAAACTTAGATCTGACGGTGATAAATCTGTTAGAGAGAAAGCTCTTAACTAGAAGATAAAGTTGCTGAGAACATTCGGCATGACGTAAACGTTCGAGGGCACGTTAGTAACTAATACTAACTCCTCTCCTATCTCTTGATCCTGCAATTTTCAGATCTTTATCTTTTGTCAAGTTCTACTCTTTTTATTATTATTTTAACTCGTATCTTAAATTTGGCCACCAACAGTCTGTGGACACTGTCCATACTTACTGAGGGTAAAAAAAAAAAAAAAACAGATTATTCTTCTTGGTATTGCAGTACTTCAATATTATCCATATGAAAGTAGTGCAATGCCAAGTCAACTAGTGGTAAAGGCAAAGTTCGTTCTGCTGGGAGCATTTATAAATATATTCTTTATTACCAAAAACAGTTAAAATGACAAAATAAACAAAAACATTGATTAAACGAAAACAATAAGTCAATAATGTGAGAGAATTATGTAGAAAGGTTTAAAATATGATTATAACGCTCCAGTGGTGGCTACTAGAAAGAAGACTACATTCCACATCGGTAACTCCAGATTAGAGATATCCAGGAAATCCTTCTTCAAAAGAACATTGGCACTCATGAACAAGTTTGAATTGGATATGGCTGTGAACAAGAAACGATTTCACAGAACTATTTGGATTACGTTGACCGATTGACGGATGAGTTCTGGGTTAAAGATGTCCTCCTTAATTCGTGTGTGTGTGTGTGTGTGTGATGATGTCTACTGCAGCATACTGCTTTCTGCCAGTCTTCATGGAGCTGGACTTGACGTCATGAATATCTTTTTTATTTTTGTGAATTGAACTTTTCCCGTTTCCATTGTACAAAGTATATTAGTCTACCATCTATTTTTATGTTTTGTACAACCTTTGCTCTGTTATACACTTTAACTGGGTGAATGCCTGTTGTGTGTATTATATGTTAAAAAAATAAAAAATAAAATAAACAAATATTCCACATCTGAATCACATTAAAATTTCATCCACAACACATTTATTAAAAAATTACATGAGAAACAAAACTTGATACTGAACTATAACTGGGGATGAATATAATTTTAGAAAAAGAAAAAGGCAGAATAGTTGACGTGCATTCGTGTAACGTTGCACAAAACCGAATGTCGATGTGTAGCCTACGAATCCCGGAAAAAATATCCCCCGGTAAAAATATACCGGTTAGCGTCTAATGTGTTTCTCGCTACTTGACGATGTTTTTAAATCACGAACTCGCTTACCGATTTTAAAACAGCTGGATAGGGAGAAAACACCCTACCTCATCTAAGACCCCCCACCTCGACGACACAAATCAATCAGAAAGAAAAAGCTCTCGCCTTCACCGAATCACAAAATTCGACTGTACAATTAATCCATTTTTAACCGGGGATATTTTTACCGATTAACGTAGCTTACATATAGTTTCATAAGTCTTTGGCAATATGCCCACTATAGGATGAAGTTCGTTGGTCCTGCAACGTAAGCAATGAAATCAGTTTATGCAAGTAAAAAAAAATAATAAAAGTCGATGTTTATGGAAATAATTAGCGAAATAAACAAATAATTCACGGCTTCCAAATTACAAAAATTTACCTGACAGTATAAACCAACTTGGAGAGGCTTTCCTTAAATGGTTTATCACGTTCTAAAACCGATGTGCATTTGCTGTCACACAGGCCATTTAAATCGCAATGATTTTAATGGGATGTTGGTATTGAGAACTTCGATTAATATCAATACATTATTCATATTAAGTAACGTAATAAGTTATGAATTAGTTATTAATTAGCTATTAACAGTATGTTTTTTTTCTAACATTCCATTCATTAAATATCTCCTAGTTGTATTAATTATTACGATTAATTACTTTAAATGTCAGGTGGGAAGGAGCAGCAGTGCGTAGCACACGCTTCTTGATTAGACCGGGGTTCGAGCCCGTCACCACCAAATACGGAGGATGCGGAAAGGTCAGGGAATGACCACCGCATATCCCGGAGTAATATGGCCTTAGTTGCTAATGCTCCAAATAACAAACAAACAAACTTTAAATGTTCTTTCGGAAATCGGTGGAATCGCAAGCTTTCTTACAAAAGAAATACTTCTTTCTGTCCACGAAGTCAGTAGACAACTACACAAATAATTATAATAACGATAAAAGTAATGTAAATCGAGCTTGCTACTCTCCATTAACAGAAATCAAATCCAAATACAATAACGACTTTATTAGCATTGGGCATGCGCGTTACTACTCCCTGGGTTTTTATGGCTGCGTTAGTTCCATGTTCATACAATGATGGCGCTGCAGTTAGTGTCTGAAATGAAAGGCTTTCACATCCGCATCATGATGATAATATTAGCTACGCATCTTTCCAAATGTCTGGGCACAGAGTAGTAGATACAGAGTGGACACTTGCTCAATTACTGCCAGCGCCATCATTGTATTAATATGGAACTAACACAGCCATAAAAACCCAGAGAGTACTAACGAACACGCATGCCCAGTGCTAATAAAGCCGTTACTGTATTTGAATTTGATTAGTGTTAATGGAGCGTAGCAAGTTCGATTTACGTTCCTTTTACCGTTATTATAATTATATTTATTTGTGTAGTTGTCTACTGACATCGTGGATAGAAGAATTATTTCTTTTGTAACAAAGCTGGAGTGCGATTCCACCGATTTCCGAAAGAACATTTAAAGTAATTTATCGTAATAATTGATAAAACTAGGAAATATTTAATGAAATGTTAAAAAAAAAGCACTGTTAATAGCTAATTAATAAGTAATTCATAATTTATTACATTAAATAATATGAATAACGTATTGATATTAATCGAAGTAATGGTTTATCGAATATTTAAATAATTTAAATCTGTATCAATATCTTTCTTAAAACTCCAGTATCAAATTTATCTGAATTTTGATGCTACAGTTGTAAGAAAGATGCTAATATTAGTATTAGCAAAGGAAGCAAAGCTTATCTCTCAGCAACAGTATGGAATATATGTCATAACATCTTTACAGTTTATGAAATCTAGGATTGTCACAGTCTTTAATACAATCCTTGATTTCATAAACTGTGAAATGTGCTTTATTATTACTACTGCATTATTAATTTATTTAATTTTGTTGCTTGTACTAGACATATAGGTCTTTAGTCTTGCTTTTAATTTTATGACTTAAATTTTTTATATTAATATATACAGGGTGTCTCATAAATATTGGTACAAACGTTTAGGGGAGGTAGGTAACATCTAAAGGAATGTGAATCGCATAGGAACCCATAACCGGAAACGTCACCGTAAGTCGGTACACGGCGCTGTTCATCAGTCGCTCTACATCAGAATCAGAAGAAGAAGTTGTTTTAGAAAGGTGGGCCAACACAACTTTCCTGCGTACATCCAGAAGCGATACATTTTCTTGAGAATTTGTAATTTGATACAATCTCCAAGTGTTGACAATGCATATATCTAGGAGTTGTGTGAATAATAGCCACCACCATTTTTTTGAACGAATTCTGATTCTATAAAGTGAAACTTGCTTATCTAACATGTCCACTCCACCCATATGTGAATTATATTCTTGTATGACCTTTGGTATAGGAATCTGAATTTGCTTTCTAGCAAATCTGGATCTTCAGTATTATTTTCTTGTTACAAGTGACAGCTATAGAAGATTGGCAGTCATATGACTCCCAAATTGTTGATTCTGCTCTTATTCTATGGATTTCTGTGAGTTTATGTCATGTGGTTTTTTTGACTAAAGGTAAGATGTGTGTTCCATTTTTATTTAATTTTTTTTTTTCATTTCTTCTTTTCACATACTGTTTCATAATGCCCAGATTTAAGTTTAAGCTGCAAATTATTGCTTAAAGCTGTAAAGCTGCTAAGAAAAGAAACTAGGTTCTTTTTTCAAAATTAATACGCCGGAAACGGAAATTACAACATTACGCTCTTCTTTAATTATTCATATTAACTATAAAATGGCGTATAGTTAAAATCATAAAATTATTATAAAAAGTTTAAATTAATAAATCATTTAAAATTTTTAAGTTTCAAATTACAATTTACATATTTTTACTAAAAGTATTCTTAATATTTTTTAATATTAATATTTAAATGGTACCGTTCTCTTTGATTAAGGACTCCTACAGGAATGTAACTCATATTTCATCATTGTATCGAATGAAGTTATGTTTGATAAAACATTTTTTTTCACACTTTTATCCCCTTCTTAATCAAATTGTTTTGTGTTATTAAGAGATTAAATTGCAGTTATTAACATTAGTAAATAATTACATTTTTTCTGCAGTTTATTCCAACATTAAAGTTTATTACTTTCTTCTCTCTATACACCAAATGATTTCTAATACCAACATTTCACAGCATTTATTTTACCGGCAATTAACTATTTCTCCTACAAATAAAAGAAGTTGTCTGTTGTTACCCCAAAGTGAAAAATGTATGCGATGTGTGATTTCCTCCTCGTCCCTGGCACTTCTTATGAAAAGCAAGATTTCCACACGTGCTTACCAGGATTCGGAGAATCGTAGGAGCCTGTACAAAGGGCAAACTTTGTCAGAAGTTTTCTTATGAAATAACGTTCCGCTTACTTTTTTTTTATATCGGGATCGTGCACTCTTCTTCTTTTATTCCACCCCCCCCCCTGGCTGGTCTTTAGAATACGGTTTCCCCCTCCAGACTGCTTCAGTCTTCGGGTGATTACCCGCCCTCTTCTTGCTGTTTAAAAATAGGAAAACGAGTTCCCTATTTAAAAACAGTGGCAGGATGGTAGGGTAAACACCCAAACCAACGCTAAACATAGCGGGTTAGGCATGTCAATCACTGCCTTTTTCGTCTTCTCTTCGCTATTTTGGAAGGGGGACCCTGTTCTAAAGTTATATCCATCCCCTTTTCTACAGTATCGTTTCAGATGAGAGTATTCCTTCTTCTAAGTGAGCGATAGTCCCAACTTGGCGCTTAATCTTTCTCTCTGTCTTCCTTCTTTTATTCTACTTTTTTAATTTTTCACTATTAGTCTAATTTTTCATTCTCGTTTTTATTTTTTAGTACCTCTTTTCACTTTCACCCTTTTAACTTCCTTATTTCTCTACCACTTCTCGCTATTTCTTTCTTTCTCTCCTCGTCGCTCTCCCGTTATATAATTTTCCTTCTATTCCATGCCCTCGTGAACAGCATAGTTGGTTGGATCGCCATCCTCCCCACACCGGGTGGAAAAGACCTGAGTTGGAGTCCTATCCATGACGAGAGCAAATTTTAGGAGCCTTTTACGCAACGGGGCTGAGTTAGTTGGTCTCAAGAGAGGGTACCTTGTTTTTTTCTCTCAGAAAATCGACCTCAGAACACACTCAATTTACAGACAATATACACGGAGCAAGAGGGCCTCAGTCACTGATGCTCCTAAAACCGAACAACAACATCCTACACCATTACCTTTATTATCATTTCTGTCTTTCTATTTTAGTTCTCTTTCTCTCTCATCAGTGTTCCTTTTGAAATCACCAAAAAAAAAAAAAAGTTAATTCCTGAGATTTTCCTGCAAAGCAGAAAAATCCGTGAACCAGTATACTGTAGCTGTGAATTGAGTGTAATCTACGATCAGGTTCGTGTTTTTCGGGATGAAAACCTGAGTAGTTTCGGGAGGGAGAATCATTGCAACACAATCCCGAGGCTGACTAACTCAGTTACTATCGCATATGTGAACGCTGGCTTCACAGCCATGATTACGATAGGCTGTATCAAGTTTCTGTCAACGACGCTGTTTCCAGTACCTTTTTTTCAATTAAGGGTGCCCTCTCAGGGATTAGCTCTGGAACCTTTATTTAATATATCAATGATATAGCCCCACACATTTTGAGACAACTCCTATTAAATCCCCTTACGCAGATGGCATTAAGCTCTACATGGCTGTTTCCTTCGGTGCGCCCTGCTTAACCAAGCACTAAACACATTTTAAAAATGGGATTGTCACAACAACCTGACTCTCAACGTATCAAAACAAACTGTGGTAACGTTTGCAAACCCTAAAAATAAAAATGATTTTTCATCCATATGAAATTAATAATCACTTCATTACACGTAAATCCCATCATAAGGACTTTGCTCTAATGCCGCTTTCGTTCCTCATATTTTGTTCACTGCTCGGCCACACTGCTCATCTGTTCATCCAACCAGCGTATAGCGACAAACATAATATCCAGTTCTTCAGCTACAATGTACAGTATACAGATAGCTTATATGATATGTGCAAAGCGATTCACTGGAAGTCGAGTTATTACATGCGGACGGACAGACAAAGAAATAATAATTGCCGGATTTCTTATTGGATTTGATTTTTAATGAAATTTAATGAAATATAATAATATTTTTTAATAATATTGTGGTGTGTAATGTTTTGTACCGTTGTTCATCTGGTCTTTTAGCCGTTGGGTCTCAAATGAGACCCACCGTTGCCCACACTATACCTCGTGGAGGCAGACCAGGTACACAGGTATTTTAGAGATTTGCTCTTTACTCTGGCGGGTCTTGCCTAATTTCCTGAGATTTCAGTGGCAAGGACCTAAAAAAAAAAAAAAAAAAAAAAAGGTGGGGGGAGAAACGCTAGAAATTGGGTCAGGCCGAAAGAGATATAAGTTATGCGGAGTAGAGTTAAATTTTTTTATTTTTATTTTTTCAGTGTGGAGCTTGTGTAGTTTTGAAAAAGGTCAAACGCTAGTCGCAAGATAGCTAGAGAGGGAAGGGAGACTGAAGGTTGGGGGGGGGGAGGTGAAATGAATGTGCTGATGACATGTGGACATGTGTTTATGTAAGGGGCGGCTCCTAGAACGTCAGTTCAACTCCGCCTCGTGTCTCTGTGAAGAACAGTATCACTACAGATGGGCCAGACATGTGTGTGACGTTTATTATTAATTTTTTATCATTGTTTGGTTCGGTTTTTTTTTTTTTTTTTTTTTGGCTGGTGCCGCATAAGCCATAGGCTTTCTGGCACCATGCGGCCATTACTAATACTAATACAAATTATACATATATATTTATTATTATTTGTTTTTTTTGTAAATGTTATTTATTATTAGTATTTTTTTTTATTATGTATATAAATATATATATTTTTTTGCTGGCTCCCAGGATTAGGCAGTTTGGGGGTAGGATTGCTGGCGCCCTCTGGTCTAGCACTTTTACCAGAGCGTGCGGGAATTTTGTGCTTTCACCGCAGACAGTACAGTACACCTAGGTCCAGCTGCACGTTCATAAGGACGAGCATCAGGTAGCAGTAATCCTAGGTGATGACTGCTCAGGAAATTAGGTGGCAGGACCTGCCAGAGTTCTATTTAAAAATGCTGTTGTACTTGGACAACCTTCACATGGATTAATGTGGGCAATGTTGGGCCTTAGTTGGGGTACCGCGGCTAAATGGTCAGATGAAGTATTTGGTTTGTACAAGACACTACATCAACAATATCCATACACTTTTAAATCTTTGGCCTTTACAGTGTTCTGTAACACGACAATACAAACTACGCGGAGATGGGGGAACGCCTGGTGCAATTAGACCCTGAATACACTTTACATGTTAAGGTATAGCCACTGAAATATCAGAAAATTAGGTGGTAGATCCTGCCAGAGTAAAAATCTCTAAAACTGGTGTACCTGGTCTATCTCCAATGTTGACCTGGGAAAAGTAGTCACATGTACTTTGTCATTTGTAAACCTATTGTAAAAGGATGGATAAGAAACGAAGTACACTTTCGCAAGCTACAGGATCTTTCAAATGGAGTTCTTTTAATTAATCTTCTATCTTAGATTGCAGACACAGCTAAAAGAAAAAAAATATATTTTCTTAAAAATTTAGTTTAATTTTCGTAATTCCCACCCTCAGGGTCCCGTCACTCCATCTCCTTTCGTTCGGTGGCTACCAGAATATTCCCAGTGTACCTTGTGGCTAATGCCCCACCAGAGTACAAGTTCGGGGGTGGCGAGTAAGAGAGGAACAGAGGACGTCCCCTTCTCCCCAAAGAAGTGGGAAGTTGGAGAGACAGATCTTTGAGAAATGCTCTCTAAATCAGTGTTTAGGGAAATGGTCAGCTGGAAAATCATATACCGGGAGAACCTTTCAATACACAACGACAGAAACCCACCTGTGGTACATGCAACGATAATCCTAAAAAGGTTCACTTGAGTTTCTTGCCAGTGCAAAAACATGGCCATTTCTAAATTGGTGTTCTACAGGGTCTTAAAACGCGTGATCACGTTCGTAGTCAATCAGCTAACGTGTCTACTAGGAATGTCAGATGATGTTACTGTTTGTGGTTTAATTAGGAGCTGCCAGTTGGGTTTAGTAAAAAGCCTCTGAACCACGTCAAGGTACCAACTGTTTACAGAGGGATTTCTCTTTGGTTTTCCAGGAGAAATCTTTCTTTGTCCAACAGCCAGACAAAGAAGGAAAAGAGACTGGAGCAACTTTCCAAATCAGCTTTATTATTATTATTATTATACTTTATTATTTTGTTATGAGATTTTCATATTGTCTACATCTGTAAATCTACTTCTGTTAACCCCTTGATTCTAGCCGTGAAGGGAGGTCCTTTCGAGCAATGTGCCGTCTGTGTGTAATGAGGAGTTCTTTTTCGAATACACCGTCCTTTGAAAAGTTAAAATTATCGCACAGAAATTATTAGGAAGTGGAAAGTTGTCCGAGAGCAAAACGCCAAGTTCGTTTGACAGTGTGACCCTGAGATGGGTTGATTGTGGTGAGGAAAGCTAGGGAATTGTGTTCTCTTCAAAGAAAAAGACAAATTACTTTCATTGTGAAGTACGCGTCTTAAGGACGAGAACAAGGAGCAAAATAAAGAAGCAAAAAGTTTGTCACTCATACTTACGTGAATTTTTAATTATTTTGGACCGGTATATATCTTCGGCTAAATGTATAGAAAACGCTGCTCTTATCTTCACGGCTCTTAGGTTTGAACAAGATTCTATGATATTTCTTACAGGTACATTTGATAGTCTCCTGTGATTGCACAACTGAAGAGATAAACTCTCTAAAAGAGAAATAAAAGAATGTAAGTTCGTTTTCTCTCTCTCTCTCTCTCTCTCTCCTTACCTAATGTTGCAGCGAAATTTTCAGTAACATGACGTATAATTTCTCCTGGTAACATTTGGACAACATTTCCTTTCTCCAATGTAGATTTAAGATAAAATTTTATGAGCGGAATATCAACATTTAGTAAATCTTTAAGTACTTGTTCTGTCACATTGCATTCTGAAAATGAAAGAAACGAAGAGGTTTCAGATCGGAACATGTGATAAAACATGTAAACCGGATCAGAATGATAATGAAAATTAGGTTTGCATTATTCAATTTCAGTTCTTACTTACTTAGTTGAAATATAATGGGAAAAGGAGTATTTTCGTGTCTCAAATATTCCCACACCTGTGAAGTGATAATGAAAATTTGGTATTTATGAATTTCAGTTTGTACTTCGCAATGGGCAAGTACGAACTGTATTGCAAGTCGTCGCAATGCAATCCGAAGATATTTGTTTTTGTATCTTTAAAGTCTTCCAAATATTTTGTTGGATAAACATCTGGTTTCGAATAACATAACTTCAATAATTTGAGATGCTTAAAATGTTCTTTCAGACTTATAAGTGCATCAGTGCTCATGTCACTATAATTTAAACTTAGTTTTGTTATTTGGTCTTGGTTCTTTATAATGTCGAAAATTGCTTGAGTTCTGCAAGGTAAGCAACAAAATCAGCTCATGCAAGTAAAAGTTGTTGTTTAGGGAAGTAATGGCCACAATAAATAAGTTAATTAATTAACGCTCCGAATTTACAAAACAATTACCTGACAGGATAAACTTACCTATGAACATTTTCGACTTCTTCATAACTTCTGCTTATTGCTAGTTTCAACGTGTTATTTTTGCTACACACTTTTTGTAAGATAAGCATTGACGATCGAAAATCAAGGCCTGTATTAATTAATCGGAATGTTTTAATCTCATCTTGTAAATCAAAGAACTCCATGATATTTATTGATATGTCCATTTGTGGACCCTGTTCCATGTTTTTAAATAAATCTGACAGATTTACTAAAGTAAATTCTTTTACTTTGCATTCTAATAAATTCAGGAATAATTTTATTTTCGTACTTCTTCCAAAGTTCTCGGTCCGATTTCCGTATTAAAGGTTATTTTTATCTTTTTAGTAAATTCGTGGAATCTGAAAAATATGTGAAATTAATTAGCAGCCCCAATACATGAAGGTAGACAGTGACAATACAGAAATATCGCAATTACATTAAATGAATTGGTTCGCCATAAGGAAATAAAAAAATTGAATTTCATACATCGGTGAACTGGTTTTTAGCAGCATAAGGCTCCTAGATTGCAATCACATCCACTGCATGCAACTCAGCAGCCAGACGAATCTCATCAGCAACGGCACGAGACCTGTGTCCATTGATTTGCATGACTTTGAGGCATTGGTGGCTGAGTGTGTCCATGGCAACTGTGTCCATTGGAGGAAAAAGAGTATTCCCGTGAGACCGTCCTCTAGTTCTGGTAGAGGACGGTCAGACCAAGCACCCCAGAGCAAATACTACTATGTGAGGAAAACAGCACATACACCACGGCCCAAGTGGAAGACAGATTCACCAAGGAAGAACTGGACACCGCTGCAGCAAAAATAAAAAAAACACGAAATCTCCAGGAGAAGATATGCTGGAGCCCGAGATCGTAAAGAAGGCTGTTGAAACCATCCCAAATGAGATCTTAAACCTCTTCAACCATTACCTTGAAGCAGGCCATTTCCCAGCAGTATGGAGATCTGCAAAATTAAGGCTTATTTCAAGAATCCGACAAAACCACAAGACCTTCCGGAATCATACCGGCCCATCGCTCTTCTATCCATACTAAGCAAACTCCTAGAACATCTTCTAAGGAATAGAATAGAAATTCATTACTCCAAGGCTGGCCTACACTCTGAAAATCAATACGGCTTTTGAAGGGGATGCTCCACGGTCGACGCATTAGAGAATATCGTCAAAGCGGCTACCACTAGCAGCCATAAATACTTCCTTATCATTTCAGTGGATTTTGCAGGGGCGTTTGACTCCCTCTGGTGGCCAATGATCCTTGGCAGACTCCGGAGAGCAAAACTACCAGCTAATTTGTACAATTGTATAAAAACCTATCTCTCAAACAGAACAGTAACCGTCAGTGCTCCGTACTGTTCAGTCACACGACCAGTCTATAGAGGATGCACACAAGGCTCAGTGTTTGGCCCACTTCTCTGGAATGTGGTGCTCGACGGCTTTCTAAACCTCGACCTTGGTGATGTGAGGTCACTGGCCTACGCAGATGACCTGATCCTGATGCTGGCGGCAGACTCAAGAACTCAACTAGAGATCTCTGCAAACCGTGCTATAAATATCCTACAAGACTGGGCCACCCAAAACCACTTAAAAATATCCCCAACAAAAACCTGATCCATCCTACTTAAAGGTTCTCTCAATATCAGAAGGCCTCCCCAGATAAAGATTCAGGAAACAACAATTAAGCTTTCCACCGAACTTAAATATCTTGGTATTCTGCTGGATAAAAATCTGTCATTCACACCCCATCTTACTTACCTCCGAAGCAAAATCAAAAAATACTCCGCACTAATAGCTAGAGTCACTCGTCGCGACTGGGGGCTTAAGAAATGAACCCTAGCCTTCTTTTATAAGGCAGTCTTCTTACCAGCAATAACATACGCATCAGGAGTCTGGTTCCACAAGGTGGTAACAGTAGTAAACAAAAGGAAGCTAGAGACCATTCACCGTTCAGTCCTACTGACAATCTCGAGAGCCTGCTATACTGTAAGCACTCACGCCCTCAAGGTCCTCTTGGACGCTCTCCCCCTGGACCTGGAGATCATCCGCTGTGGGTTGCTTTATCAACTATCCAAAGGCAGAGCAATCACCTGCCTAGACTACACAACTGATCCGGCGAATGACCGTAAACTCGAGAAAAAACGCCTTCTCCCTCACTTACAACAGGCCTGGCAAACCGCTGGACGATTTCGACAAAAGGGGAAGTCACCCGAAGATTCATACCGGATAATCAACTAGTGTTTCCAAAAGCACAAACTGGTTTTCACCGGGATTGCTGACATCTTACCTACTCACGGGACACGGCGCAATAAGAGCAAAACTGTCCAGTTTCGGTTTGAGTGACACCCTTCTCTGCCATTGTGGACAGCCAGAGACGTGGGATAACCTCATGCAGAACTGCCAACTATACGAAGACCTCCGCTGCCTCTTAATAACCAGAATACGTTTCTCGCCAATAAACAAAGAATAATATCTCCTGGAGAGCGAGGACAATTATAAAGCCTTAACGCAGTTTGCGCAGGATCTTTTTACTAGAAGAAGAACATACCCACAACCTTAGCAGGAATTTTCTCACAAACTGACCATTCGTCATCCATAATAAAGATCCATAGATGTGTCAACCAAACAAAAACCTAACAGCTACAATCTGAAGAACAACTCATTATTAACTCAACCAAGATCTGACCACTGGCTTAAACTGGAGTCATTATCTGGACTTGACCACTCACACGGACGGGACAACATGTCCCAGGAGTGGCATACGAAGAGCTGACAAAGACATTGTGCAGTTTGCTGCCGAAACATCTGAACCGGGTACCCTCAATCGGTTCACTTTCCTTCCCTTCCCTTGGTAGGGGGGATGGTTACTCTGTACCCTCCCCCTGCCATCCCCTATATTCATCTGGTGAGGCATGGGCCTGCCCCACCAACTTTTGGGGTTATCTTCACTATTGACCCCATATTTCTGTCTTTCGCCCCCCAGTCTTCAGTCTCCCTTCCCTCTCTAGCTATCTTGCGACTAGCGTTTGAACCCTGTCAAAATTACACAAGCCCCACACTAAACAGAAAGAAAAAATAAATAAATAAAATAATAATAATAATAATAATAAATTAACTCTACCCCGCATAACTCATATCTCTTTCGGCCTGACCCAATTTCTAGCGTTTCTCCCCCCATCTTTTTTTTTTTTTTAGGTCCTAGCCACTGAAATCTCAGGAAATTAAGTGGCAGGACCTGCCAGAGTAAATAGTAAATCTCTAAAATATTGGTGTACCTGGTCTGCCTCCACGAGGTTTAGTGTGGGAAACGGTGGGTCTCATTTGAGACCCAACGGCTAAAAGACCAGATGAACAACGGTACAAAACATTACACACCACAATATCCATACACTTTTAAACCTCTGGCTTCTACAGTGTTCTGTATCACACCACAATGTATACTACGGGGAGATGGGGGAAACCCCTGGTGCCGTTAGACCCTAAACACACTATACACTATACTTCCATAAACAACAACTTTTATTTTATTTTTAGTAAGCTGATTTTGTTGCTTTCCTTGCAGAACAGAAGAATTACTCAGTATGCTGCCAAACCTACAAGAACTATCGCATGACTACAAGGACATAAATAATCAGTAACCATTGTCACTAGAAGAACTATTTAAACAGCTTAAAATATTCACATTAAACTACGCAGAATGATTAACTGGACAGGTGTGGCACGTTTAAAAACAACAAAATACACCTCTTCCCATTGCATTTCAAGTAGGTAAGTACGAACTGAAATTGATTAATGAATTCCCAATTTTCATTGTCATCATCTTCTCTTCTTCATTCTGTTTCCATGTTTTATCAAATGTTCCCATCTGGAACCTCTTCGTTTCTTTCATTTTCAGCAGCGCATTACTAGAAATTTCTCTCCAACAATAGGTAAGCAGAGAGAGAGAGAGAAAGAAACAAAGAAAGATATAAGCAGATAAGTCACTGAAGATTTCCTGAATATGAGTGTAACTAAGAATAATCCTGAAAGGCAAGCAGAATGCAAGAAGAAAACATCCATTCATTATGATTCGTCGTTGGAACTCGTAGTGGAAGTTGTCACTAACTGCACTTCTTCTGTTCAAATCGTCAACACAAAACTGTTCAAAATGTTGAAATTATAGTCAAAGGTTTTATATTGCCAGGCGAGAACTGCGGAAATTTGTGTACTATGAAATTTCTAAAAGTCACAACAATAACGCAGGTGTCATTATTTTCTAAACCCAACTGAACGAGTGTCGATTTGTTGAAACCGTACCGAGTGATCACAAAGGACGTGTAGTTCTTTAGAGAGAACCAAGATTTAATTTGCCGATCAGAAGTATCCCCTGGCATTGTCTGCCGTGAAGGGAATTTGTCACTTACCAATGTACACCTATATTTTAAATTTGGTAGGACAAATAAAGATTTATTATCGACGAATCTGAATGTGATTCGACCATTGAGTGACGTGTCCAACGACTTTGCCAGATGTTACTAAGTTCCGACCACATACGGCTCTTTTCCTACTTAATATTATTTTTACAGTTTGCAGTAATACCAGAAATCATATCGGCAAACTCAAGCACGCATTCCCGATAGGATTTCTGGAAACGTCTGAATCCGGGAAAGCTATAGTCGCACTCAGGATGCTTCTGATAAGAAGCATTACCCCACCACCCCTTCTGTTTACCCTATCCTTCCTAAATACATTATACAAGCCGTTCTGAAACTCATTATCCCCACTTTCCGGGTGGCACCACGTCTCTGTAAGCCCTATTATGTCCGCGTTACTTGTTTTAACCAGCAGTTCGAATTCGCTCATTTTATTGACGACACTTCTAACCTTATTATATAAGATTTACTGTTTTTTTGTCTGCGTGGGTAGCACAGTGGTATCGTCACACTCCTCCCAACACCGGGTGGAAAAGGCCCGGGTTCGAATCCCGTCGATGATGCGAGGAACTTTAGTTAGGCTTGTTTTCACTCCTCGGCTGAGTTAATCGGTCTCAGGCGTAGATAGCAAGGCTTAACTCCTCAGAAACTGGGGTTTTTTCGTCCAGCAAATCGACCAGAGAACACGCAATTTACAGAGACGAATATGGGTTAATGTAATCATTTACGGGTAACCCTAATATAGTAATATTTTGTTCTTGTATATTTAACAACCCTAACACAACCCCTGAAGTTTTTAGGCTCTCTTCCCTGACATTAAGTACCCGTTCACTTGAACGGTTTCTGCCCCGAGAACATCCAGATAATATGTCCAATTGGAGTAACAGATAACTCCTGAGGTAAGTGCAAGAGTTACTTTGACCAATATTATCAGATAAACGCGTGTCAGTATTACCCACATCCCCCCCTAACTAGCAGTTTCCGTGAACCTTTAAGGTATCCTCAATAATACTGGAAAAGACTTTTGCACCACCTTTGTTGAAGTGTATCCCGTCTCTACAAAACAAATTCCTCCTACCTACAAGTGTGGGCCATGCTGATAGAAATTTCTCCCTAAAGCCTTGCAGATTCCTTCAAATCTTGAGTTAATCCACAAGGCTTTTAACGTATAATCCCTGCAGATTATATGTTAAATATATTAATTTAACATATAATCTCTGTACATATAATTAATATGCTAATTATAAGTACAGAGAAATAGAGTGGGCCAGTAAATCAGGGAGTCTTATAATGGGGGATTTTAACTTCCCAAATAGTGACTGGAACTTGTGGGTTAGTCACTCACACACTAGTAAGACTTTTGTGGATTTATTGGATGATTTTTTTGTGCAGCAGCATGTTCGAGGGGCAACTAGAGAGGATAATACTCTTGATCTGGTTATCAGCAGTGATCATTCATTTATTAAGAATTTGCAGATAAATAAACCGCTAGGTTTTTTAAAAGATGAACTGGAAAAACATCGAGTATCTGATTTTAGTTTGTATATATCGCCATCTGGCTTTAGCAAGATAGAATAAGATTATTCCAAATATGTTCGCAATGGAGAACGGCTCTGGTAACCCAAAAACATTAGACATCAGCAGATATTTTGAAGAAGTGGAAAATGTATCTAGGTAATTTTATGGTGTCAGGTAATTGTTTTGTAAATTCTAAGTGTTAATTAATTAACTTATTTATTGTGGCCATTACTTCCCTAAACAACAACTTTTACTTTATTTTTACTTGCATAAGCTGATTTTGTCGCTTACTTTGCAGGCCACAAGAAATTTTAAGCGTCATAAGAAATCAAAGACACATAAAGAAACTAGGCTTACCCTACAATTATATAAGCAATGACACATGCTTAAGCCTAAAACAGAATTTTGTAGAATTGAGTATGTTGAAACTGTATTATTGTGAAGTAGGCGACAATTTTCTTGATCCTCACGTTTGGAGCGTGTTTAAAAAAGAGAAGAAACCTCTTTCAATTGCATTCAAATTGGGTAAGTACGAACTGAAATTGATTAATGCATACCTAATTTTCATTCTCATCATCATCTTAATCTGGTTTACATGTTTTATCATATGTTTCCATCTGAAACCTCTTCGTTTCTTTCATTTTCAGAATGTAATGTCACACAAACAGTCTTAAACGAAGTATTACCCGCAGATATACAACTAGTACAGTTTGCTCTTAAATCAACATCTGAAATAAGTAATATTACCCACGTGCTACCTGGGCAAATTCTGAATCACGTTACGAAAAAGTTTTCAAGAACACTAGGTAAGCAGAGAGAGAGAAAGAGAGAGAGAGAGAGAGAGAGAGAGAGAGAGAGAGAGAGAGAGAGAGAGAGAGAGAGAGAGAACTTACATTTTTTTATTTCTCTTTTAGAAATATTAAAAGTTGAACTATACAAGCACAGAGGACTTTCAAACGTCCCGCTGAAGGCTCTCATTGATACCTGTGCAAAACTAAAATCCTTAGAAATTAGAGAAAAATTCTCCCTCCACTTAATTGAAGACATATACGGAAGCAAAATAAATAAAATATCATGTAAGTATGAGTAACAAACCTTTTGCTTCTTTATTTTGCTCGTTGTTCTCCTCCTTAAGACGCGTAATTCACAATGAAAGTAATTTGTCATTTGCTTTGAAGAGAACACAATTCCCTAGCTTTCCTCACCACAATCAACCCATCTCAGGGTCACACTATCAAACGAACTTGGCGTTTTGCTCTCGGGCAACTTTCCACTTCCTAATCATTTCTGTGCGATAATTGTAACTTTTCAAAGGACGATGTATTCGAAAATGAAGAACTCCTCATTACACACAGAAGGCAAATTGCTCTAAAGGACCTCCCTTCACGGCTACAAGCCACGGATTAATAGAAGTAGATTTATAAATGTAGACAATATGAAAATGTCATAACAAAATAATAAAGTATGTAATTTACAAGCTTGTAAAGGGGAACACAACATTTGTTTTTCACTTTTGCAGTCACTCGCACGTTGCAACCTTGCGAATTAAAAATATTACAATTCTGCTCTGACCGTTTTATATTTTCTTCATTTATCATTCAGAATTATGAAAGGCATACCCCACATACAGAAATACATACTGTAATATGTTCCCATGGGATTTCACCATGGGTAACATCATCAGTTTGTCCCACCGAACGGAATTTAAAAACTGTCTCAGACCACTGTAGTCACCTTCACGAAAGTAAAAGCCATTCCCTTTACCCCTGATGGTAGTTACCTCTTTGAGTAAATTCCACATGAGTACACTGTGATCACTGCTCCTGGTGGTTCCTTTATTTGCAGATTCTTATTGCATGAATAATCACTGCTGATAATCAGAGGAAAGCTGTTAGTCCCACCGGTTTCCTCTCTAACGTGCTTCTGCAGAAAGCGATCCTCCAACAATCCACAAAAGTGTTTCTAGTGTTCGAGAGACCAAACCACAAGTTGCAGTCAATATCAAGGAAGATACAAATCTCCCATTACAAGGCATTCCTTGCTGCTACCAGTTCACACTTCATGGAAAAATATCATATTTGAATATTTGAATCCAGAGAAATCAATATATTGGATTTCTTTGGATTCAAACGCAGCTCATTTTCTGCACGATACTTTCTTTTCTTTTTTATTTTTCATTTAATCATCGGTATATCAAGACGTCTTTCAAAGCAACCTCGCTTGATATAGGCTGGGTTCGAGTTAGGTCCACGTCAGTCCACAAAATCATTGGAATACTGATCTTTTGTATTTTATACTTAATCCTAATAACAGATGGTGCCACCGAATGCGGACCAAAATTTGCGTTCTGATTTTGAACAAATATACAAAAAATAAAAATGAATGTGATACTTGTAAACAATCTGCAATCAAATAAAGAAATTAGGTGTAATTACAAAACAGGACATCAAACTGCGTAAAAAGAATGCATAAATTATGTTCATCGTGGGCGTGAAACATTAATTTACGGTCCATACGAATAAAATCTTTTCGTAATTCGATGCACTGTTGATAGATACCCGTTGTTTAACTGACACTACACGATCCTCACTCCAGTAATTCTTACATTTAAAAATACACTTATTTCTAATAATATGTAATGTTTACTGCAGAATTTCATAGGGCATTTGAAATTCAAGGCCACCTCACTTAATGTATTCATATTGTAAACAAGGATATCAAATTGTATTATGATTTGGCCAAGTAATTTTAAGAATAAAAGTAAAGAGAACCTCTAAGCAAGTTTATTTCGATTTAATGTGCCAATAATTTCACTCCAGAATAAACAGTGCTGTTTCGCTGTTCAACATTTATTCTTTAATATTTCTGAGGACACCAGATGGGAATTCCCTTTCGTTGATACTTTATTTATTGACGAAAAACAATGCCGCGTGGAATCGAAGTTAAATGATCTGCTTCTTCCACTCTTCTCATGTTCAACTATTCTCTTTACCATCCTGTTTGGTATTTCAAAGAATATTTTTTGCATCTCATCGCTTATAATGTTTATATTTGTACTTTTAAATATATATATATATATATATATATATTGTAAATGTCTAGAAATATCTGTGAAAGGAAGTTGTTTCAAAAAAAAAAAAAATAAACTGAAGTTGAAGGAATAAATAAGTTATAAATAATGTTAACTTTCGTGTTTGACGATGGAGACTTAGGAGGGATGTAATCAGAAGGGCAAAGGATGCAAGAAACAATTACAAATGGTCACGGCAGTTAGGAAGCACTGAAAGAACCCTATTCTTACAAGTATCCATGATAATAGAAATATCCCGGAGAGAAGAAAATATAGAGTAGAAAAAAGTAAATAAATGATAGTTTAGTAAATTAAATCGGACGGTTTCTAGATTTGCATGCGCTCGCTATCTCCAGTAAGGTTAGGTAGAGGAAGAATTAACGTAGCAACGGGGGGAGCTGTTCGGAGAAAATAGTACAATGGGAGCACCGGTAAAAGGCAGTCCTTGTTTACCATAAACAAAACGGCGGCAGTTCTCTGATAGAATGGAATAAAGTGACCGCTTTTAGCATTGGCATTAGTAGAGGCATATGATACAAGAAAGCAAGCTTATGCAGCATCAGCCAAAAAAAAAAAAAAAAAACCTCCACTTCACCCCTCTGTTCGTTCGAAATACCTGTCCAGCTGAGCCTTAAATTTATTTAGGCTATCAACCTCCACTAAAAGGGATGGCAGTCTGTTCCACCAACCAACCACCCGCTGGTTAAAGGCAAATTTCCGCACGTCTATCCTACATTTGTCTTTCCACTATTTGAATTTATGCACTCTCAGGTGATTATTCTGAGCAAGAGGAAGAATCCCATCAGCATTCAGCATGCCCAAACCATTCAAGGCTTTGTACACCTCTATCAAATCACCTCGCAAGTGCCTAGTCTCTACATACTGTAATTTGCAAAACTTAAGCCTTTCTTCGTAAGAGCACCCCTTTGTTCCATTCACTAATCTTGTTGCTCTTCTCTGTACTCGTTCCAGCAGCTCTACATCCTTCTTGAAATGAGGCCTACAGATCTGTATACAGTACTCAAGGTGTGGCCTGACCATTGCCTTATATAAGGGAATAATCACCTCCTTATCCCTGCTAGTGGACATAGTGGACATAGTGTTTTTTGTTATGCGGTTCCCGTGGTTTCCCACAAATCCGCGTTAAATACTCTGTTAACATAGCAAAGCCAGTCAGTGTGGGTTATGTGTGAGTAGTGTGTTGTTTGTGTTGTTCGACTGGCCTCTTCGTTACTGGGAGGCGCGATCACCAGGAAGGAGCCTCCCAGCATCCGTCCACTGGCACGAGGAGCCGGACCAGGGAGTAAAAGACATCTGACGGGCCGTCCACACTCTTGCAGGAGCGAGAGTGGGGAGAGCCAAGGAAAGAGCGGAGAAGAGACAGGAAAGTGGAAGACAGACAAGATAGCGAGGATGACAGAGCGTAGGCATCCTCCCAGGCTAAACGGAGCAGGAAGAGTGCTAGGTGCAGTTGTGAGAGTCCTGGAGAAAGACTGTGGGTAGGAAAAAGAGAATAGGTAAAGTTCAAATTAAAGAGTCCAGGATCGTCACAATGGAAAATCACGGAGCGGCGTCGACAGGGCTGTCCGCCATTTGCAGTTTCATGTCTGGAAGTTTCCGGTGCTGGGTATCAGTTGCTGTCTAGAGGAGGTTATCCAGGAGTAGTGTTCGGGAGTTGCAGGTGATGCCAGCGACGACGAAAGACCTCGTTGGCATAACTGGTCAGTGCACGGAAGGCATCATTAGATTCCAATAACTTGGTTTCTGGACGAAGTGATGTAGTGTGGAGGTCTAGGAGTAGTTGGTTTCTTAGATCTAAGTATACGTTGCATGAGTGCATCACGTGATCCCAGTCTTCAGGTTCTCCGCAGGTACAGAGGGCATCCTCGACTAGGCCGAACTCTAGAAGGCGTCTCTTGAAGGACCCGTGGCCAGTTAATAGGAAGGAAGCATAGACGTTAGGGAAGAACCAAGTGGAACGTTGCTTGTTGATGTAGGTTACCACAGGAAGGAAAAGTTTAGTAGTTGCACCAGTTGTGGAGTTATTCCAGCGGGTTTGCCATAAGTTTATGAATTGTAGCCACACACGTTTATGTTCCTGTTTGATGTCGGTATCGGTACGGGTTTGAATAGTGAGGAATTCAGCTTCCTTATTCTTCTTGATGGCATGAGAAAGTCCGATAAAAGCGACGTGGAGGTCCAAAGGGAGGCGGCCTGTTAGTAGCTGTAGGGCGGCAGTTGATGTCGTTCTACATGCGCGGGTCATTTGTAGTAGCATAAGTCGTTGAATTTGCTGAATTTTACGTTGAGCATGCACTAAAGTCATTCGGTGGTACCATACTGCAGCTCCATATGTGACAATTGGTATAAATACTGCTGAGTATAAAAGGCGTAGAGTTGGTCCTTTAAGACCCCAGTCCTTGCGGGTAAAGCGTGCTAACATACTGATGTAATTTTTTATCTTTTCTTTGATAGCTTGGATATGAGGAATGAAAGTTCTCCTGTCGTCCAAAATTACTCCTAGGTACTTCACCGATCGGTAGTTTTTCAGTGGGCGGCCATTAAAACGTATGGTAGGAGGTCTGGAGAAGTCCAGTTTGCCTTTTAATAGGAGGGTTTTGCTCTTCTCAGTGGAGACTGAGAGTTTATTTTCCGTGGCCCATACGGACAGAGCAGCGAGAACAACCGTAGCCTGGGTTTCTATGGTGGCGCGGGTGGGGCCCTCAATGATAATAACCATGTCGTCGGCATAAGAAAGCTGAGTAGTGTGTGGGTAGTCCCTCAGGAGCCAGTTGTCGAGTATCATATTCCAGACAGCTGGCCCCAGGATGGAGCCCTGGGGACAGCCTCGGGTTAGATGTCGGGTGATGCAGTGATATTTTGTTTTGATGCTGACCTTGCGGTTAGAGAAGTAGCTTTTGAGGCAGTGGTAGAAATTCCAAGTGCAGTTAGAGACTCTGGCCCTCTGAAGAACGCCCGGCCACCACACTGTGTCAAAAGCTCCTTTGAAGTCAATGAAGATTGCCAGTACATAAGTTGCATCCGACTGTTCTGCAACTTTGAGGGTTTTAGATAGAGCATCAATTGTGGAGCACCCTTGTTTGAAACCAAATTGAAGCGAGGATGCCAAACCACTGGCTTCATATCGGGGTTGGAAGCGGGAGAGCAGCAGTCTCTCAAAAACCTTGCCGAGAATGGGAAGCAGCGCAATCGGGCGATATGCCTTGGAGGTACCTGTGGGATCCTTAGGTAAGAGCCTCAGGTTAGCATGCTTCCAACGTGATGGAAAGTTACCCTCATTCAGACAGGTGTTGAAGAGCTGAAGAAGTATCATTGGAGCTATGGCCCAGAGACGTTGCACAGTCTCGCCTTCAATAAAATCCAGACCAGGAGCTTTACCTTTTTTGATTTTTTTAATTGCTGCATCGACTTCTTCCTCCGTGAATGGTTCCTCCATGTTGTCTGGCTGGAAGCTGGAATTTTGTACTGCTATCGTCCTGTGGATGTCAGTGTCAGAGTTGGTGTTGTCCTGATATATTAGTTCATCCAGAATCCGGTTGATTGTATCTTCCCAGTGTGTAGTCTCAGACGAGTCATCAGAGCGGACAGAATGTATGACGTCCGTGGATCCCAGCTTATTCCTCACGAGTTTGTGGACTAAACCCCACGGATTCCGGTTCCCCTCAGTCTCGACAAGGGAACGCCAGGAGCTTTGCTTGGCATGGTAAATTTTGTTAGTATATTCACGGCGGGCTGCTTTGAATTGGTCTCTATACTGTTCTGCAATGTGAGCAGGTTCAGTCCTTCTCTTGCGTTGGTATTCTTTCCGAGCGCGCTTCAGAGAAATGCGCAGGTTAGTGAGTTCCTGCGACCACCATGGAACAGATCTTGGTTTCCTGGAACATTTTTTCATGGAAGCCTCTGAAGCTTTGCGGAGCAGACTCTGCACAAAGTCTGTTTTCTGCGCACTGTTCATTGATTGGTAGAAGTTGCTAGCTGGGTCATGAAGAGCATCTTGAATTACATTGTCAAACTGGTCCCAGTTCGCTGTTTTAGTAGAGAATCTTACGATATCCTGGATAGGCACTTGACGAGGGAGGGCAGAATCGGTGACACTGTAAGTGATGAGGCGATGGTCGCTAGTAGTGGCTGTGTCATGCACCTGCCAATGGAGGAGTCTATTGCGAAGAGAAGAAGTAGTTAGTGTGATGTCCAGGTTAGACTCTCCAGTTCCCGAAGAGTAGGTGGTTGGTTGTCCTGGTCTGTTAATGATTTCAAGGCTGCGTGAGGCAATGAATTCATCTAACATATCTCCTCTTGCATCGGTAGAGGTGTTGAACCATTGTGTTGACCGGGCATTCGAATCTGCGGCTATGATGACATCAGTGTTCTCCAGGAGGTCAAGAGCTTGTTCTAGTCGAGCTATGTGTGGGAGGATATCTGTACCAAATTGGAAGTATGCTGTTAGGACCGCAATACGGCCGAAGCTGCCTTCTATTGTAGCCCCCGCTAGGTGGGGAGTGCAGAGTGATTCTATCTGTGTTACTACTAAGTCTGGATTGCGGACGATGATAGCAGCGAGGCACAGTTGGTTTGTCGTCTGGATTTTCCTGAAAGCCAGGGGGTAACCAGAGACCCTTCCACGGACGCAGTATGGTTCCTGAAGGAGAAGAATGTCTAGATTCAACTCGTCCATTAGGGGATGAAGCTGTGTTGCCACTGAGATGGATTTTTGGCCATTGATTTGAGCTATACGAAGTCTGGGAGAGGGGGGGTTGAGCATCCTATTTTCCATAGTTGGTCTTATTGCGTACTATATCTGCTGCTCTTCTATATACAAGGCACGCTCCATCCCGCACAGAGTGATCATAGGGTTTGTTAATTGCTTTGCAATTTGAGCATTTAGGAGGTGAGGCTTTGTTGGGACAGTTCTTGTAGAGATGCCCTGCCTCAGCACAGTGCCCACATATTGGTTGTTTTTTAAGACACTTAGCAGAGGTGTGCCCATAACCAAGACATTTGTAGCATTTCAGGACTGGTACAAAATCTCTGAATCTGTGGGATGACCAGCCCAGAAAAATTCTATCCTGGCTGTGTAGGAATCTCCTTATCCTGGGGGACACTTCTATAACCCAATTAAGTCGACCGCGAGTCCGTGCATTGGTGGAAAATTGAATTTTCATCTCCTTAATGGCTTCTTCTTTGCTCATGGATTCAAAGAGATTTCTGTTATATACTTCCTCCAGTAGGTCAACTTTCTGGATTGAGCCATCTACATCAAACACAATTAAACTTGGTCCCCTGAGTTTAGGGGTTTCAAAGGTAAGAGTTAGATCTTCAGCTGTGCCGCAAGACTTGATCTGTTCTAGATCTGACTTAGTGGCTGCTTCCAATATTATCCCTTTGTCGCGAATTTTGCGAATGTTTTTGATTTGGAGATTGTCTAATTTTGGTTTTATCTTCTTTAGGACGGTGTCCTTCACTCCATCGCTATCTGGGATGTCGCACCCTTCTCTAGCTTTTATAATCAGCATATGCTTTTTCTGTGTGGTGGGGATCTGAGGTAGTTTGAGCGTGGCAGCATAAGACAACTGGTGCCGAGTATCTTCATCAGAAGCTTGGTTGGAAGGTAGCCCGGTATTCAGAGCTGCTATAGTTGGATTTTTTGTTACTTTAGATAGAATTTTATTAGTTTGTTGGAGTTGGGCATTGGTGGCCTTCAGCTGTTCATTTTCTATAATGACCTCATATAACTTCTTCTCTAAAGAGCCCCAGCAGCGCGAAATTTGTAATGATACGGCCCTGGTGACGTTGCTGTTTTTGCTACTGAGACAGTATTCCATTTTGCGCCTCAGTTTGTGTATAATTTTCAGGTTGGGAAAATCTTTGCTGAATAAATTCGGCATATCATCCCATTCCTCTTCATCCTCCCATTGTTTAGGGGGGAGTGAACCAGATGTGTCTGGTCTTTTGAGAACCTTTTTCTTGAGGGTAGGAAGTCTCTTCGTGGATGCTGCAGGATCGCAATCGCTGTTCACCCCATTAAAATCAGCATCGTCGCCGCCGGGAGAGTTGTGCGCGGCAGGTACGCCGTGTTCATTTGCCGCGGAAGCCTGTTGTTTCGCGGTCCGAATTTTGTTTTTAGTCATCGCGATCGAGGAGGGAACCCCCTCCGAGTTTTCTTCCCCCGAGGACTGGTGCGGTTGCCTGCAGGAACGCAGTGAAGCTCTACGATGTGTATTTACTTTTACTTTTCCAGCCATTATGCAGAGCTATAAGCAGCAGATGACAAAACAAGCATTAATAGGGGAAGGGTAGTCAGTTTACTGTTCTGCAGTAGAGTTGTAGGAAGAACAATAACTTTTAAGTCAATTGGGTTAACTACAGGTGGTCGCGGGCGGGCAACTACTGCCGAAGGCAATATAGCGACCAAAAAGCTACTTTCACACCAGTGACCTTCAGCCGGTCAAGACAATGGCAGTAGTTTGCTTCGGCTTTAACAAAATTGTTCAAACACAAATTAAAATTAAAAGTTACTTATCTGCTATAAGTCCAGTGCCTCCATGACCCATATGATTGGAAAGCATATGGCGTCCACTATAAGATGATATCTATCATATTGGGTAATAATCTAGATTTTTTTACTAAATTTAAGTTACTTTAGAGAGCACAATTTACCATCAACTAGTACTACCGGCCACCTGGCGGCGATCTCCTCCTTATCCCTGCTAGTAAAATTCCTGTATATCATTGACAAGACACCATGAGCTACTCTTGCAGCCCGTCTGCACTGCTCAGAGAACTTCATATCTGCCTGCACAATTACCCCCAGGTCCTTCTCATTCTCTACCACTGTCAGTGTAGTACCACAGAGTTGATACGTTGCTCTGGGATTGCTGTTTCCCATATGTAGTACTTTACATTTGTCAATGTTAAACTTCATTTTCCACCTCTCAGCCCATCTGCTCAACCTTTCCAGATCCTGTTGCAGCAGCATAGTGTCAGCAGTGTCTTTGACAACCCTGCCAACCTTTGTATCGTGTGCAAACTTGGACATTAAGCTTCATATACTATCATCAATTTCATTTATAAATCCCGAAAACAATAATGGACCCAACGCTGAACACTGTGGGACTCCACTAATAACATTAGTCCACGATGAGCAGTGTCCATTGATTACCACTCTCTGTCTTCTCCCCCTCAACCATCCCTTTATCCACAGCAGCAATTTGATTCCAATGCCACACTGCTCCAATTTGTGCAGCACTCTTCCATGTGCAACAGTATCAAAAGCCTTTCTAAGATGCAAGTATAGATTATCAAAGTTATTTCATGCATCCAGTTCTTTTGTGACTGCGTCATAGTATTCAATCAAATTGGTCAGGCAAGAATTCCCCGTAACAAAACCATGTTATGTTCGAGCTATAACTGAAGTCTTGTCTAGATGATCCTGCAGTGCTTCTTTAACCAGTGCCTCCATTAATTTTCTGGGAACAGAAGTTAAACTCACAGGTCTATAATTACTTGTGTCAGCCTTTGATCCTCCTTTTTGAATTGGGGTCACATTTGCACATCTCCAGTCCATGGGTACCTCCCCTGAGTCCAAGGAAGCTCTCATAATTATGGCTAAGGGTTTGCTTACTTCCTTTGCTGCCTCCTTTAATATAACTTGATAGATCCAATCCACCCCAGGTGCCTTCCTTATATTTAAATTCAACAATTTCTCCTCCACTTTCCTCTCAGTTATTACAAGATTCTCTAGCTTACTGCTAGAGATGAATACACCTCTGGCTTTCCCCTAGCTAAATAACTCCTCATGTGTGAATGTCGATGCAAAATATTCATTTAGTTTGTTAGCTACCTGTGCAGGATCATCAACAGTTTACCCATCGATATCAAGTGGACCAATCTGATTCATCCCCTTCCTTCTAGAGTTTACATAAGTAAAGAACTCTTTGCTGTTTTGCTTTGCATCCCTTACCAAAGATTTCTCGTAATCTTCCTTTGGCTGCCTGATGTCCTTTGTAACTTGGTTACAGATCAACTTGTATCTATTATGGCCTTCTGTTTCACGGGTTAATTTATACGTATCCCATGCAATTTTCTTCTCTGCCATATTCCTCATTAGTTCATCTGACATCGATTTAGGCCTAAATCTTGAACAACATTTCTTAGTTGGTATGTAAAGCCTAGTAGCTTCCAAGATAAGTTCTTTGAATGCTTCTCATTTTGAATTTGGTGTTGGTAACATCTTCAGTTGTTCCCACTGCATAGAATTTAAATACTGTCTCAGACCATCGTAGTCGCCTTTACGAAAGCAATAACCCTTCCCTTTACCCCTAATGGTAGTTACCTCTTTGAGTAAATCCCACATCAGCACACTGTGATCACTGCCTCCTAGTAGTTCATTTACCTGCAGATTCTTAATGCATGAAGAATCACTGCTGATAATCAAATCAAGAGTATTCCTTCCTCTAGTTGCCTCCTGAACATGCTGATGTAGAAAACAATCATCCAATAAATCCACAAAAGCCTTGCTAGTGTGTGAGTGACCAGCCCCCAAATTCCAGTCAATATCTGGGAAATTAAAATCCCCCATTATGAGACTCTCTGATTTGCTGGCCCACTCTATTTCCCTGTGCAGTTCCTTATTATACTCATCAGAGTCATTAGGCCAATAGCACACTCCTACTCTCAATTTTGATCTCCCAACCTTGTGTCACACCAAACTGACTCGACACTGCAGTGTCCAACGATGTCTACTGGCTTCACTTCCTTGGATTTTTAACTAATAGCATTACCCCTCCTCCCTTCCTATCCTGTCTATTCTTTCTGTAGACGTTGTACTCCCCAAATTCCAGTTCCGCATTCCTTATATCTGTGTGACACCACGTCTCTGATATCCCAACAATATCTGCCTTTGATGTTTTGAGCAATACCTCAAATTCATCAAATTTATTTACTAAACTCCTAGTATTGGTGTACACGCAAGTATGCATGCATCTGTTCCTATTCTTAGCTACCCTAACTCAACCCGTGTGTTTACTTGTACCGCAATGACTCCCAGCAGTCTCTGAAATATCATGCATCTTGTTTTTCAGGCTTCTGCTCATTGCAATAGAAGCAGTGCAAGAATCTCTTTCACCTCTGCCAGTGGCTACTGTCAATCTATTGGTCTTTGTCTCCCCGCAAGCTAGCAGTTTTCCGACCCACCTAACACTGCCTCGATAACTCCAGCAAATATTCTTGCACCCTTTCTATTTAACCCAAGAAGGTTCACACTTTTAAGATTAAGAGGGAAAGGGTGACCGGCGATTGAACATACACCGAGGTGGGTTAGCTTGCCACTAGATGCAACAGGCCGACCCTTTGAATACTTTAATAATTTCAAGGAGCGATAGCTTGAAACAAAGCATGACTAAAGGAGTAAGTGGACCGGGATGGACATATGGAAGATTCTAGATCCTTGTAAGCTCCCGGAAGTTCCGACGAAGCTTCTGGAAAATTCGAGAAGTCGGAAGTCCTTTTGGAAAGGATAAGGGCCTCGACACGGAAGTAGTAAGGGCGAGCGAATGAGGATGAAGAGGTAGATAGTGATCGGGTTATGATTGGCTGAAAATTAGGGAGTAGGAAGGAACAAAAATGCGATGCGGGGAAGTGAACGGAGGATTGTTGTTTTGTCGGAAATTACGGAGGAGAATGTCTGTTGCTCATGTGTGTGATGTAGATATATTAGTCATGTTTTGTTTGTAAGTTAGTGGGAGATTGGAGCCGCTGTGTTAGGGAGAGTTCGAAAGGCGAGTCCTGGAAGAGAATAGTCGCTGTTGAAAAAAGGATAACCCAATCAGGGAAAGGATGAAAAAGCGAACCGACCTGAGCAGCATGCAGAAACCGAAAGTCTCTCTATTGAAAGATAAGTGAGAGATATAAAAAAAAGGAGTGGAGAAGAAAAGAAAGAGAAACGGAACTTTGAAAGGTCCTGTTTCCCGATAGAGCAGAGAAGCGAAACGTCACGATTCTGTCGAGCATCCTGAGTCGTGGAACGATTCGGATACCCAGAGCAAACCGGGCAGAAGCAAATGACTACCCTGATGAGATTTAATAGTTACAGAACAGAGAGAGGTGAGAGTTCGGACGGAAAGCAGATTCCAATAGAAAAATAGCCGCCCACTAGCCAGACGACAATTTCCAGGAGGATCCTGACAATGCCCTATATAGAAGATGATGGCCGCCCTGAGCAGGAACAAAGAAAAGCCTGCAGAGAAACCCACTCAGCAGCATATGTAAGTACTAGATAAGAACACAATACTAGGTTAAGAGAGGAAAGGACTTTAGAGGAAGTACCCTTAAATTAATAGAGAGTTTGAACATGTACTAGTATAAAGGGAAGTAAGGGGTCTGATAGGGAAATTGGACTTATTATATAGATAAGATATAAGGACTGTAAAATTTGTTCTCTATACTCGTAATAGATATGTGTCGTATTGAGATGTAAGAATGTCAAACACCTTATTTTGGAAGGGGTATTTAAGGGAAATTTTGGAAACAACATATAATTAAATTATCCACTACTGTAAGGATAATGAATAGCGTTTTGTGAGATATGAAGAAACATAGTGACGTATTGGTATGATTATATTGTCATTACACCATTGCACACGTTTAATGCTAGAAATTTTGATATTAGAAATTATTTGGTGTATTGAAAAAGGAAAGCAATAAACTGTAATGTTGTTATAAACTGCAGAAATAATGTGAGTAATTAGTAATGTTAATTATTTGACCTTATTCACTAAAAAGTACAAAATTATTTGATTAATAGAGCGATAGAAGTGTGAAAATAAGAAAAAAATGCTTTTACAAAAATATGGCGACTTCAGTCGATACAATGATAAAGCATTAGTGACAAGTTCCTGTTGGAGCTATTAATTAAACAGAACGAATATCCATTTAAATATTAATAATAAAGGATAAATATATTTTTAGTAAAAATATGCAAAGTGAAACTTTGAAATTTAAAATATTTTATTATTTTTAAATTTTAATAACATATTTATGATTTCTATAATACGCCATTTTATAGTTAATATAAATAATTAAAGATGCGCATTATGTTGTAATTTTCTTTTCCGAAGTATTAATTTTGAAGAAAAGTTTTACACGTTTTTTCGAAAAACGAAAAACAAGTCGTTTTTCGTTTCTTAAGTTGGTGTACCCAATAATTCGCGGGTTAAACTCTTATTCTGGACGTTATGGAACAGGACGTGAAAAGAAGAAACGAAAAAAATAATTAAATAAAAATTGAACAAATATCTCACCTTTAGCCCAAACAACTCGCATGACATAAAGGCAAAGAAATGCAAAGAATAAGAGAAGGATCAGTAATTCGGGAGTCAGATGACTGCCAATCTGCTACAGCTGTCACTTGTACAAAGAAAATAATACTCAACATCCAGATTTGCTAACAGTCACATAGGATAAAGCGAGGCAGAGAAGATAGAAGGGGAAAAAATGGGTTGAAGTAAAACAAAATCAATGGTGAAAACTTAGTCCGCTACTACGATCACAAACATGTATGAACACCGCGACAGATCACATAGACGGCAGATCGCGACCATACCTTGTCGTCACAGAGAGAGAGAGAGAGAGAGAGAGAGAGAGAGAGAGAGAGAGAGAGAGAGAGAGAGAGAGAGAGAAGATCCTGACAACCCTGCGTTTCAGTCTCTTTTCACACTCAATGTACTGCTATATTGGTTTTCTCGATGCCACCTTTGCGTTGTTTCAACAGAGGGCACTGCATTACCAGAAAAGAAACAGCTAGTTGTAAAGCCAGTGTCCACGCTATTAGTCAATACCAGCTTGGTTCTTCTGTCATTCTCCATACAACGTTCATCTGTGAAATGTTTTGTAACCTGCGTCACCGAAAAACGTGACGTTTTCTTAATATTTCGTCGAGTCGCTGGCGAATATAATCGATAAAAGGGGTGAACGCCCGAAAACCTCTTGTTCCCTGAATGTTTCTCAGAAAGATATTTTTAAACCTTTTGTTGATAAATTAGGTTGCGATGTCGGACGAATAATCTTGGCATGTGGGACGGTCAGGAAAGGTTTAATTTGTATTTGATTTAGATCTTCAGGAAGAGAAGGATGTACAGATATGAATGCGCAGTGGACGGACAATCCTCAGTCAGCTGGATAGAAATTAGTAAGCGTGGATTTTTTTAATCTCATAGAAATGTGTCGAGAAATGGTTTCTATTTTTTCCTTTGTTTTTTGAATTTTTTCCCTCTCTAATTCTAAAAGAGTGAATTTTTTGCAACGTTAAAAAAGCCCTCCGAGATAAATACCACTCTTCTCTCATTTCTATTCATTAAGACGATTGTAAAGACCTCATTGTTTAGCATGGGAGTGTTTGGAGAGAGAGAGAGAGAAACAGAAAGAGAGAAAAAAGAAATATTGGATACTGCGGGAGGTGAAAGAGAGAGAGAGAGAGAAAAGAAGATAGAAAGATTAGAGAGAGAGAGAGAGAGAGAGAGAGAGAGAGAGAGAGAGAGAGATGGAGGAGAGCCAAGGGAATCCTCTCTCCTGCAACTATAATATAAAAACTCTTCGTTAACCTTCTTAGTAGAAAATTGTTTTCTGTCTCTCAAGTACTTTTATATGTTGTTTCTTATGTTGAAGTATCTTCACCAGAAGCTGTTTAAGGCCGTGCATTGTATGGGGGCTCTGTACACAATGCATTTGTCTCTCATTTATATTTAGTATCTGTATGAAACTCGTGTCCTGTAGCAGCATAGCTGTAAAGTGACATTACTTTGAAAATAAAATGATGATAATAACGAAGACTATTCTAGATCACCGAAGAATTCAGCAAGGACATCAGGATGGAATTTGGTCTAGAAAAATGCAAGACCCACACACTGCACCAGGGACAATTAGTTGGCCGAAACTACCAGCTGCTGACTGGTAAAGAGATCGAATCTATGACAGAACGAGAGACCTACAAATACCTAGAGATGATGCAGGCTGAGCAGTTAGAGCACGAGGAAATCAAGAAATGCCTGACCGAAAAATACCATCAGAGACTTAGAAGCCTGCCGAAAGCAAATTTGAACGGAGAGACCACAGTTAAAGACATAAACACCTATGCAGCTCCAGGACTAACATACACATTCGGGGTCATAGATTGGAGTAACACCGAGCTAGAAGAAGATTCATGCGAAGGATAATGATGACCAAGGGTCGCCAACACCAGCCGCAGTCAGCAGTGGAGAGAATAGCAATACATCGAAAGAGAGAGGGAGGAAGGGGACTGATAGACCTGATAGAACAACAGAAAATAGCGACAGTTAACCTGAAGGATTACTTCGAGAACACCACAGCATCCCTCCACCAGGCCATAAGGGAGATAGACAAGTGGCATACCCCACTCAACCTAAGCGAGGAAACCCATCCTTCCCGCCCAGACGGTACAAGAAACGAAGATAGAAAGATGGGCAAAGAAGACACTCCATGGCAGACACTACAATGACCTCCATCAAGATCACATCGACAACATTGCTTCCAATGTATGGCTCACAAGCGGGACGCTCTTCCCCAAGACTGAAGGATTTATGCTGGCCATCCAAGACCATGTAATCAACACCAGAAACTGTAGAAAATACATCGCAAAGAAGCCCGGAATGTCAGATGACACATGTCGACGATGCCACCTGGCCTCAGAAACGATCCAACACATCACCGTGGGGTGCAAGGTGATCACCCAGACTGAGTACACTCATAGACATGACCAGGTAGCCAGGATAATACACGAGAAGCTAGTGAGGAAATACCAGTTGACCAAAGAAAGTGTACCATACTACAGAACCGAACCCAAAAGTTATACTGGGATTAGGCCATAATAACGGATAAGATTACACTGCACAACAGACCGGACATAACCCTTGTTGAAAAGATGGAAAAGGCCACATACCTGATTGACATCGAAAGTCTGCTGGAACCATATTCACCAAGAGGGGTGATATGTTTAGGATCCTAGGATTTCCAATAGGATCCTCTGCAGCATACAATAGAAACGCTAGGCCTAAGTTAGCTATTGTAATATTTAACACCTAACCCGGATCAAGATCATGATGATAATGAAAATTAGATACGCAATAATTAATTTAAGTTCGTACTTAAGAAAATCAAGCGAAATTCCTACATTTTCATTGTCCTGTTTCATCTGAATCCAAGATTCGTTGTTAATTATAGCGCTGTTTACGTTTACGTCTTGTTGTTCTTCGACAGTAAATTGTATCATAAATAGAAGTAACAAGTTACATTTTTATGCAATTTTTATTTTATTTATTTTTTCTGTCTACGAACGACCCCTTTCGTTCGTAGGCCCCGATTCCCCGCATTGGCATGTTTACGCCACCGAGTACGATATCTTTGCCATCTTCTTCCGAACATGCCAACGTTTTTACTCGTAAAAAAGTTGGCATGTTCGTTTACATCAAAAAAATAAACAATGTGAAATATATCACACGATGAGTCCCAATATCACGACCCTCAATAAAAACACCAACAATAATGACGAGTCTTAAAATGATTGTTAATCCGGCAGTGAATTCTCTAAATTTAATAAGAAAACAGAAGAACACTTATACCGCATTAAGCTGAAGAACATGGAGGACTGGGGGCACAACTGGGCAGAATTGTCTGAACCAGCTCTGGTTTCTACACAAAAAAAGTTGGTCGCACATGGACACATGCATTAATACAGAGAAAGGTACTTTGGCAAAAATTGAATTTTTTATTGTGAGGGGGGTGGGAAACAGAGTGGCAAATCGCTTCGTGTAGCAGTGATAAACAATGGCTCTCGACATTTTAAATTCAACTGAATAACTAGTGATTAAGAAAACTTTCAATGTTTTCGAGAAGTTCAAATTAGTTTAGAAAAGTTTTATGTAATTTGTATTACTTCATATTAATTTAGTGTATAAAATTAATATTCATTAATAACAGTAATTATAAACATAATTAGCAGTTTTTATCCATGTATGCAATTCAATTTTATTTTATTTCGTTTTTTATAGTGAACGAATTCAATTAATATAATTGCGATATTTCTGTGTTTTCGTTTATGTATTGAGGCTGCTAATTAATTTCACATCTAGTTTTCACAGATTTCACGCCAGTTTGAAGGATGTTTCAATAACGTTTTACGAAGGGGAGCAGTATAACAATAGACAATTACAGATTGAAATTATTAGGTTCTTTGAACTGTTAAGGAACTGTAACTTACAAGAACTTTCGATTATCGATATCGGATACTTCTTACAGGAAAGCACAGACCAAAAAACAAATAATACATTACTAAATATTAAATGAACAGGACAACAACAGAACGAATTAGTAAAATTCCAATGGATCAACACCGAATTGGAATCAATAAGGGCACTCGACATTTTAAATTCAACTTGCCAAAATAACCGATCAATAAGAAAACTTTCCATCCTTCAATGTTTTCTAGAAGTCGAAAATGTATCCAGGTAAGTTTATGCTGTCAGGCAATTTTTTTGTAAATTCGGAGTGTTAATTAATTAAATTGTTTATTGTGGCTATTACTTCCATAAACAACAACTTTTATTTTATTTTTACTTGCATGTTTTGCTAATTTTGTTGCTTACCTTGCAGAACTGCTCAATATTCTCAGTATGCTGTCAAATCTACAAGAATTATCCATGAGCTACAAGGACATAAATAATGACTTATGTTTGTCACTAGAACAAACATTTAAGAAGCTGAAAATATTGAGTCTGAACTATTCAGAATGTGATAGAGAGAGCGAAACGATAACAGAACAGGTGTGGCACACCTTAAAAGAACAAAATTCACGTCTTCGCATTTCTTTTCAATTGGGTAGGTACGAACTGAAATTGATTAATGCATACCTAATTTCCATTCTGATCATCATCTTGATCCGGTTTACATGTTTTATCAAATGTAAACCTAATTGATTTTGAACCTCACAAAAAGGAACATAACGTATATTGCGACAAAGCAAATACAAATTTCTTGCTGACAAACCTCTAATAAATAGATTTACGAAATAAATCGCGGTGTGGTAGATAAGTTAATATTTGTAATTTCATTTATAATTTCAAATATAATATAAGAACTTTTATAATAGAAATATAATTTCAAAATATTTTTCAATTATAATAAATGAATATTTTATAAGAAATATTAAGAATTTTTATATTTTAAAAACTCCTTTAAATTTTAATGCCTATTTGTCTGGGTGGACACTGCAGTGTTGATTCAGTTTGGTGTGACATCAGCACTGGAAAAGCAAAAATTAGAGCAACAGAGTGTTGTTGGATTAAAGACTGTGAGGAGTACAACGAAAAACTGAACGGAGAAATAAAGTGGGACAGCAAATCAGAATATCCTGTAATAGGGAGTTTTAACTTCCCGGATATTGACTGGAACATGTTGTTGGTCACTCGCACGTTAGCAAAGCTTTTGTGGATTTATTGGAGGATTGTTTTCAACAGCAGCAATTTACAGAGGCCACACGGAGTAACACCCTAGATCTGATTATCAGTAGCGAATCTTCATGCATTAAGAATCTGAAGTGGGATTTACTCAAAGAGGTTACTACCATCAGGGGTAAAGGGAAGGGTTTTTGTTTTCATAAAGGAGACTACAGTGGTATTAAACAGTTTTCAAATTGAATAGAGTGGGATCAACTGATGATGTTAGCAACAGCATATTCAAAATGGGAAGCATTCAAAGAATTAATCTTGGAAGCTTTTCATGCCAATTAAGAAATACCGTTCAAAGTTTACACCTTAATGGATGTCCGATGAATTAATGAGACTCGTGGCAAAGACGAAAAATGCGTGGGACGCATATAAATTATCAGGCGATAATTTATATTCATGATAAATATGACAATTTATATGCATTCCTTGCATAGAAGTTATAATTTATACGCAAGGAATAATGCATATAAATTATCATATTGTACGCCCAAGGGCGTACAACTCCTCGGTCACTTGGTGGGGTGAATGAGATTTGTGCGCTGGTGGAAGAATGGGATTTATTGCCACAAAATCTCAGAGACACCCTTATATGGAGCGTGGTTCACTGCTGTCAGGCCCGATTAGCTTTTAGAGGGATCATTCGCTGTTCTCCTGTCATGTGACCATATTTTCGAGCATCTTGTTCCGACTTGTGTAAAGCGATCTCTTTGGCAATTCTTATGCAACCCCTATAAATGAACCTTATACTTGTCCGAAGTTTCTCGCTGTTTCCTCACTTGATCGTTATCCTTTTCCACTTCATCGCATGCTGAACGACTTAAACCCGTTCATACGTGTTCTGTTAATTTTGTCGAGCAGTGTAGATCCAATAAGCCGCGTTAGTAAAATTCGCATAATTCAGTTTTATTAAGAAACCTTTACTAGAAAACTCTGTCAATTCTTAAAATTAGTTTAAACAGCAGCTCTTCACTGTGATAGTCCCTGGAACTTTTTTTTAATCTTATTTTTTTTTTATAATATGAAATTTTCAATTTTAAACAGCAATATGTACTTTAAGCAGCGCTTGCTGCAGTAGATAAGAAAATGCTATCTATTTAAATTATCCTTTCTGTTTTGGTACTTGTAGGAATGCAATCACGGGGGATGCGGGAAAATTTAAATATTATCGAAAAAATATATTTATATAAAAAAATATATACAATTTTTTGTGCTTTTTGTTTTTTTTTTTTTCAATTTTGAAATGTTTTTCGGCTTTATAAAATAAAATAAAGATACATGCTTATGTTAAATTTCGAAAAATGTATATACTGTACTTTAATTTGTAAGAATATATAAATATTTTTTGAAGATATTTAAAAATGTTATAATTATAACTTATAATGCTAAAATTAGATTTTATTTCTTAATCCATCATTAATAATAAAAATACTATTAATTAACTATAATATAACATTAACTGGATTATCACTAATAATATTAATTAACCTGTAATATTAATTGTATATTACTAATGCTGTAATGTTGGTTAACGGTAACATTGTCTGTCATAAATAAAATAAAATATTCGTTAGATTATTTTATTTTTTATTATTAATATTAGTATTATTATTTTTTCAGTAATGCTCACATGAAAACAATCAATGCCTTCACAACGAGTTGCCCTGACATAGCACTACTTTTTTCGAAAAAAATCTTATTTGTGTCATTACATCACCAAAATGAGTTTCATGAGTTAATAAGAAGATTAGATCGTGAAATCTAGGATTAAACACATAGTGTTTAATCCTTTGCAATCGTAGCATATGAGCTGAATCAGGTATAGAAAATATAACCTTCAACTCCAACCCTCCGGACCAGGATGGGCATCCTGTACCAGGGGTTCCTTACTGTGTCCTCTTTCAAATCGGGTGCCTCAACTACGGTCTTTTTATCCCACCACTTTTATCCCACCCTCTTCCTATCTTCCCATTATCTCCTTTCCAATAAAAATTTCTTTTTTTTGGCCTCTCTTTGGATTCCAAGGCTATTCCAGAGTTCGCTCCGAAATTTTCACGGTTATAAATGATTCTAGAACAAGGGGCCATAATTTCAAGTTACGGGGGTGAAGTTTAGACTGGATCGCAGGAGGTTTTCTTTTAGCCAGCGAGTTATAAATTACTGGAATAAGTTGCCTACTAAGGGTTTCCGAAAAGTAAGGTAACACTTTTTTTTTTCTTAATAATGGTGAAAGGGAATGAGATGAAAAGCGGTGCCTCTTTAAGCGGTCTTTTTGAACCCTGTTTGCGAATGAACCGCTTTATGAAATGAAAGAATTTTAGTGTTCCTCCTCCATTTACAATTTTCTTTTCTTTGTCGCTTCGTTTTCTTCTTTCTATATGTTTTATTTCTCCTATTTGTCTAGCTATGTCAGTTTACTCTCTTTTCTCATTTACATTTAAAGCGCCTTCCTATTTTTGTCTCTCTCTGTCTCTCTTTTTCATCTAACCATCATCATCTATTTATCCTTTTCTCTGTATATCTCCTCTCTCTGCATCTATTTATCGTTTTTATCTTCTCTGTTCACCTGTCTTCTTCTCCCCATCCCTCTCTCATCTGAACTGCAAGGAAAAATCAATAAGTAATGCAAAATTACTCAAATACGCGCATCCATAAGGACGTGGGGGGACGGTAATTTATGATGTACACTTGTTGTACTACTAGTTACTCATTAACGCACTTAATATGATTTTTCTGATATTTTCATATCTAAAGATAAGGATGGGCAAAGGGAAAGCCTTTTCCGGCAACGGTATGTCATGGAGTTCCTGTTCAAATCGGGCGATCAGTCGCTCACATCAATCCGGAGAAAACTGACAGTCTTTGGGGACCAGACAATTGATTAATGTTCAAAAGTGGCAACAACAGTTTCGAAAAGTGATTTCGGTATCAAGGGCTAACCAATGGCAGGTAGACTAACATCCAGTGAAAAAAAACACTCATTTACCAGCTCATTCGGAATGACAGGTACATAAACACCAGACAAGTGATAAATGCTGCGAAAATTTAAAAGGGAATTGTTCTGACCATTCATCAAAATAGACCATCATCATTAGCATTAGTAAAGGCACATGATGCAAGAAAGCAAGCTTGCATTAGCCAAAATATATATTTAGAGGATCAGCAAAAAAACCCTTCTCATTTCACCCATTCACTCGCTCCAAATGTTTGTCTAGTTCTGCCTTGAATCTATTTAAGGTATCAACTTCTACAACGACTGACTGATAGAAGTTTGTTCCAGCAATGAACTACCCGCTAACTAAAGGCAAACTTCCCCACATCTATCCTACAACTATCTTTCCTCAATTTCAATTTATGCCCTCTCAGGTGATTATTCTGAGCAAGATACAAAATCCCATCAGCTTTGAGCATGCTCAAACCCTTTAAGGCTTTATACACCTCAATCAGATCACCTCGCACTTGACTAGTCTCCAGATCCTGTAATCTGTAAAACGTAAGCCTTTCTTTGTAAGAGCAACCCTTTGTTCCTCTCACTAATCTTGTTGTCCTTCTCTCTCCCTCTCTAGTACTCGTTCCAGCAGCTCTACATCATAAAACGAGGAGTCCAGATCTGTTTACAGTACTGAAGGTTTAGCCTGACCATTGCCTTAAAGAAGCAGATAATCACCTTCTTGTCTCTGCTAGAAAAATTGCTGTATATCATTGAGAAGACACCACGATCAACTCTTGCAGACCATCTGCAGTGCTCAATAAAACCTCATATCTGCCTGCACAATCACCTCCAGGTCCTTTTCAATCTCTACCACACAGCTGATATGTTACTCTTGGGTTACTGCTTCCCATATGCAGTACTTTGTATTTGCAATGTTAAACTTTGCCACCTCTCAGCCCATCTGCTCAACCTTTCCAGATCCTGATGCAGCAGCGTTACTGTCATTAGTGTCATTAACAACCCTGCCAACCTTCGTATCGTCTGCAAAGTTGGACATTACGCCTGATATATCAACATCAATATCATTTCTAAATACAGAAAAGAACAATGGACCCGACACTGAACCCTGGGGACTCCACTAATAACATTAATCCATGTTGAGCAGTGTCCATTGATTACCACTCTCTGTCTTCTCCCACTCAACCATCCTTTATGCATTGCAGCAATTTGCCTCCAATTCCACACTGCTCCAATCATTAAAGAGGTCTGTAAAGATCTCTCTCTGGAGAGTTTAGTTTTATTTCGAACAGGCCCCCCCCCCCTGTTGCTAACGCTAATCCGCTCTCTACTGAAACGAACAACAGAGGAGCGCGAGCAAATTACTTAATTCCGTCTATTTAAAACTATAGTAATTTTCCAATATATAAAAATATTATTATTAGGAGTTGTGAGAATGGGTTCTTACATAATGACCAGTAAGAAGAAGTCTTTCACGCTCGTTGATTCGTGCTTGCAAAAGTATAAGGAAGTAAAGTAGACAAAATCTTAAGAAAAGCGAACAGTTGGTAAATTTTCATTCATTAACTATAAGCTTTTCTACGAAAATAATTAATCAATTTATTACTTCTATTGGTTTCGCTTTTCGATATTTCTCTATTTTTCAAGGCAATGATATCAACACCTGCCCCTGTATATGTTGCTATCCGGTATACCACCGGAGCTATACGGATCAGCACTGCCCGAAATATTGTTATAATTAAATTAAATTAAATTTAAATTTTCTGTTTATACTCCGGGACGACCAAACCGTCAGACAAATTCACAAGATAGACAAAATACAAGGAACAGTACCGTATTCAGCAGTCACGGGCTTGAACCCCGATCACTCAAGGCACGTGTACGTTTTGCACCCGCGCGCCTGACCACTAGGCTACGGCGGCCTTCATTTTCATTAAAATGAAAAAAGAGCAGCCATCTGTGGTCTCCCACATCTGCGCCATATATACACTGTGAGGAAATACACAGTGCCACTGTAAATGCCAGAAGAGTGTCGTGTGCTGAATGTGCAGTATTGTGTTGGGTTTAGTTGGGTGTCCTGGCATTTGGCCCTGTGACCAAATGCCAGGACAACGTGGGTCCTGGTGGGACCCCACGTTGTCCGCAAACACAACTAGGAAGTAGCCAAACTGCCCATAATTCTCTGGATAGTCTCTGTCAGGGGCGCCTCAGCTTCCTGAGCGGAGACAAAGTTTTTTAAAAAAAGGGAAAAGAAAAAGAAAGAAAAAAAAAATAGGCGATTAGGTAGAGTGAGGTAGTATTAGTATTTGCAATGGCCGCTTGGTGCAAGCAAGCCTATGGCTTAAGCCACGCCAGCCAAAAATATAAATAAATAATAATAAATTATTAACAACAATAATACAATAGCAAAAACTAAATAAATAAATAAAATAAAATGATATGAATAAATAATCATAAGAAGAAAATTTTAAAAATATACTGTATATGTATATAATATTAATTAATAAATAAGAGAAAAGAAAATTGTCAACCTAAGCGTTTCCCTCCTCCCGTAGGTAATTATCCAGCTGACCTTTTAATTTCCCCAATCTGTCAACCTCTACCACCCAAGTCCGAGGGGTTGTCGAAAAGTAAGGAGACACATTTTTTCTCTCGATGATGTTTAATAATACGAAGTTGAAATTACACACTAAGGGGTGAGTGAACATGCACTACTCTGCCACAAAGTGTCCAGTTTTATTTATGCATTAGTCCATCCCAACAAAGGATCAGAGTATCAAAATCAGTACTGAAGAAGAGAAGTCCGTGCTCACACGCAGTAACCAAAATCGCACCGCCTGATGAACTTCCTCATCTGTGGTGAAATGATTTGCTGAAAGGTGTTTTTTCAGAGGGCCAAACAAATTGAAGTCTGAAGGCGCTAAATCTGGTCTGTGGTGGGGGGGATGTGATAGAGTTTCCCAAAGATTAGGGCGCAACCACTAACGAGTGGTGTGGGCAGTGTGTGAAGTTGCGTTGTCGTGCAAAAAAAATTACACCGCTTGTCAGGAGTCCTGGTTGTTTGCGTCGAATGTTGGCTTTCAGTTTTTGCAACGTTGCACAGTAAAGCTCTGCATTGACTGTTGCTCCCTCCGGCAAGAAATCCACCAACAGAACGCCTTGGCAAACCCAGAACACTGTGGCCATGATGTCGATCTTCAATGTCAAAGCGACCCGCTTTAAATTCATTGGGCCAAAAACACACCTGCTTCTTTGTCATCACCTTTTCGCCATACAAGGCGACCAGTTCACGTGAATGCCATGTCACTTAGTGAAGACCCTGTTGCTTGCAAAAAGCGAATAACTTCAGGAGCATCTGTTTTGTACCACACTCGCACGGTAGACGCAATTTTGCAACTGGAATCTGCTGTCAGGCGACAAAACCACAACATTGCAACAAAAATTTTATTAAGCGAAAAACCTTTAGCTTAATAAAATTTTAATTTTTAATAAAAATAAAATTTTTATTGAAAAATACATTTCAATTTACATTTTATTGAAAAATATATTTTTCAATAAAACAAAAAATATATATATTATGGTTTATATGTATTATTTTCCTGTGTAAAACGTTTGCCCACATAAAACGTTCGTGATAAAGAACACACCCTGTATATAATGATGTTTTCCCACTTAATACGTTTTTTAAATATTGAAATTAATTATTTTTAATATAAAAAGGAATATTAAACAATATAATCATTTGGTAAACGAAGAAGTTGTTGCCAAAAATCATTTTAGTTGGTAGTAAACCCCGAAGTAGGTATCGTTTTTTACATCTCATATTGTGAATGCCTTCACAGCGAGTTGCCCTGATATTGCACTACCTCCAATTAAGCAACGCTTCACCACTGAGAAGACTAATGTTACTTATTCTTTGCAGATATCACCATCCAGGGGTGGTGGCATCCGCAGAGAATCCAATGGCGAAGCATTACTTATTCTAGGTAGTTCAATATCATGGCAACCCAGGGGCTCACATCTGGGGAGTATAGGCTTGGTACAACTAGGGTCCTGAGCTGGATATCATCATTCCTCCCTTTCTTGGTGATTCGCTTCTCTCTCTTAGTGTAATTGGGAATTTTGTTTGGCTGGTGCAGCATAAGCCTCAGGCTTCCTTGCACCATATGACTGATAATATTAATAATAATAACTCGTGAAGAAATTAGAAATATGAGAATATCACAAAACTATGCTTCGATGATTTACTACAAACTAAAATTATGCCACACACTAACTTGTTCGATTTGTTGCTTTTAATCTTAAAACCTTTGACATAACGGAAGTGATATTTTGCAATTGTTTTCATCGATATCCATAATTGGATTCGTGCACGTCGCGATGCATTTCCCCTTAAGTTCTGTTCTGATTTTTCTGAACAGACCTAAATTACTTCGTGAATTGGTCTCTATCTTATTGTGATTGGGATCTTTTAAGGATGTTGAAACTCCAAAGGAACTCATCCTTCCAACTTGGCATTGAGCATTCGGTAAGGACTTTTATGAATAGAATATTAAGCAATTAGAAATCTTCAGTTTAAAAATGTTTCCCATCGATTCAGAGTAAAACGTTTATAAATTCTGAAATAGCACTTAAAATTCATCTTTAACTTATTTCATTTTCATTTGGGAAGTTAATATTTCATACTCTTAACGTCATTTTTCCACGTGAGAAGTTTTAAACGTCCTGAAATTTTCCAGGAGATTTCGAGAAAAACCTAAAGAAGAAGTTTTGCAGCCCCTTCGAAAACTTCTTATCCGAGTTCTACTGTAAGATGTTGGCTGGAAATGCAAACTTGCAAGAGATTTCAAGTGGTTATAACGCAAGTTTTTAAGAGACTTATTAATAATTTTAAGTGGGTTATGAAAATATAAATATTTTCAAAATTGCTTTATAAAATCTTTATGTATTATTAATAATTATTAAAGAATTCATAAAATATTTTAAAATTTGACAGATATATTTAGAACATTTAATTGATTTGTATTCCACACCACTAAATGTTTCGTATTTTTTCAAGAACAGAAATTTGGTTGCAATGGATACTTACTTTTTTTTTCTTGCTCAGCGTTCAAAAGTGTGAAAAAAAAAGAAAAAATTAAAAGAACGTGATCTTAGCATTACCATTAGCATTAGTAGAGGCATTTGATGCAAGAAAGCAAGCTTATGCAGCATCAGCCGAAAAAAAAAAAAAAAAAACCACTTCCACTTCACCCCTCTGTTCGTTCAAAATACCTGTCCAGCTGAACCTTAAACTTATTTAGGCTATCAACCTCCACCACAAGGGATGGAAGTCTGTTCCACCAACCAACCACCCGCTGGCTAAAGGCAAATTTCCGCACGTCTATCCTACATCTGTCTTTCCTCAATTTGAATTTATGCCCTCTCAGGTGATTTTTCTGAGCTAGAGGAAGAATCCCATCAGCATTGAGCATGCTTAAACCATTCAAGGCTTTATACACCTCTATCAGATCACCTCGCTGGTGCCTAGTCTCCAGACACTGTAATTTGCAAAACTTGAGCCTTTCTTCGTAAGAGCACCCCTTTGTTCCATTCACTAATCTTGTTGCCCTTCTCTGTACTCGTTCCAGCAGCTCTACATCCTTCTTGAAATGAGGCCTCCAGACCTGTATACAGTACTCTAGGTGTGGCCTGACCATTGCCTTATACAATGGAATAATCACCTCCTTATCCCTGCTGGAAAAATTCCTGTATATCATTGACAATACTCCATGAGCTACTCTTGCAGCCCGTCTGCACTGCTCAGAGAACTTCATATCTGCCTGCACAACCACCCCCAAGTCCCTTTCATTCTCTACCACTGTCAGTGTAGTACCACAGAGTTGATACGTTGCTCTGGGGTTGCTGTTTCCCATGTGTAGTACTTTACATTTGTCAATGTTAAACTTCATTTGCCACCTCTCAGCCCATCTGCTCAACCTTTCCAGATCCTGTTGCAGCAGCATAGTGTCAGTAGTGTCCTTGACAACTCTGCCAACCTTTGTATCGTCTGTAAACTTGGACATTAAGCTTGATATACCATCATCAGTATCATTTATAAATACAGAAAACAATAATGGACCAAACACTGAGCCCTGAGGGTCTCCACTAATAACATTAGGCCACGATGAGCAGTGTCCATTGAATACCACTCTCTGTCTTCTCCCCCTCAACCACCCCTTTATCCATAGCAGCAATTTGCCTCCGATGTCACACTGCTCCAATTTGTGTAGCAGTCTTCCATGTGCAATAGTATCAAAAGCCTTTCTAAGATCCAAGTATATAATATCAAAGTTATTCCCTGCATCCAGTTCTTTTGTGACTGCATCATAGTATCCAATCAAATTGGTCAGGCAAGACTTCCCCTTAACAAAACCATGCTGTGTCTGAGCTATAACTGAAGTCTTGTCTAAATGATCCTGCAGTGCTTCTTTAACCAGTGCCTCCATTAATTTTCCTGGAACAGAATTTAAACTCACAGGTCTATAATTACTTGTGTCAGCCTTTGATCCTCCTTTGCGAATTGGGGTCACATTTGCACATCTCCAGTCTATGGGTACCTCCCCTGAGTCCAAGGAAGCTCTCATAATTATGGCTAAGGGTTTGCTTACTTCCTTTGCTGCCTCCTTTAATATAACTGGATAGATCCCATCCACCCCAGGTGACTTTCTTGTGTTTATCTTCAACAATTTCTCTTCTCCTGCACTTTACTCATAGTTATTTCAAGATTCTGTACCTTACTGCTAGAGTTGAATACACCCCTGGCTTTCCCCTCGCTAAATAACTCCTCATGTGTGAATGTCGATGCAAAATATTCATTTAGTTTGTTAGCTACCTGAGCAGGATTATCAACAGTTGACCCATCAATATCATGTGGACCAATCTGATTCATCCCCTTCCTTCTAGAATTTACATAAGTAAAGAACTCCTTGCTGTTTTTCTTTGCATCCCTTGCCAAGGATTTCTCGTAATCTGCCTTCGCCTGCCTAACCTCCTTTGTGACTTGGTTGCATATCAACTTGTATCTATCATACGCTTCTGTGCCATGTGTTAATTTGTAAGTATCCCATGCATTTTTCTTCTCTGCCATATGCCTCATTAGTTCATCTGACATCCATTTAGGCCTAAACCTTGAACAATATTTCTTAGTTGGTATGTAAAGCCTAGTAGCTTCCAAGATAAGTTCTTTGAATGCTTCCCATTTTGCATTTGCTGTTGGTAACATCATCAGTTGCCCCCACTGTATAGAATTTAAATACTGTCTCAGTCCATCGTAGTCGCCTTTACGAAAGCAATAACCCTTCCCTTTACCCGTAATGGTAGTTACCTCTTTGAGTAAATCCCACTTCAGCACACTGTAATCACTACCACCTAGTGGTTCATTTATCTGCAGATTCTTAATGCATGAAGAATCACTGCTGATAATCAAATCAAGAGTATTACTCCCTCTAGTTGCCTCCCGAACATGCTGCTGCAGAAAACAATCATCCAATAAATCCACAAAAGCCTTGCTAGTGTGTGAGTGACTAGCCCCCAAATTCCAGTCAATATCTGGGAAATTAAAATCCCCCATTATAAGACTCTCTGATTTACTGGCCCACTCTATTTCTCAGAACAGTTTCTTATTATACTTATCAGAGTCATTCGGCCTATAGCACACTCCTACTCTCAATTTTGATCTCCCAATGCTTATGTCACACCAAACTGACTCAACACTGCACTGTCCAGCGATGTCGACTGGCTTCACTTCCTTGGATTTTATGTGTTTTTTAACTAATAGCATAACCCCTCCTCCCCTCCTGTCCTGTCTATCCTTTCTATACACATTGTACTCCCCAAATTCCAGTTCTGCATTCCTTATATCTGTGTGACACCACGTCTCTGATATCCCAACAATATCTGCCTTTGATGTTTTGAGCAATACCTCAAATTCATCAAATTTATTTACCAAACTCCTAGCATTGGTGTACACGTAAGTATACCTGCACCTGTTTCTATTCTTAGCTACCCTAACACAACCCATGTGTTTACTTGTACCCCAATGACTCCCAACAGTCTCTGAAATATCCTGCATCTTGTTTTCCAGGCTTCTGCTCATTGCAATAGAAGCTGTGCAAGAATCTCTTTCACCTCTGCCAGTGGCTACTGTCAATCTATTGGTCTTTGTTTAGGAGTTTAAAACCAGCCTTCTTTCAGTATATAGAGATCAGTGGGACAAAAAGCATTAAATGGCGTAGGTGTCTCATACACATATGCTCCTATTCGCAAAGAGTTGCCTCGGTATTGCATTCCTACAAGTACTAAAACAGAAAGGATATTTTAAAACGTATAGCAATTTCTTATCTACTCAAGGAAGTGCTCTTTAACGTACACATTGCTGTTTGAAATTTAAAACTTCATATAATAAAAAAAAAATTAAGATTAAAGAAAAAAGTTCCAGGGACTGTCAGAGTGAAGGGCTGCTGTTTAAACTAATTTTAAGAATTGACAGACTTTTCTAGTCACACTTCATGTGCAGAATCTTCTTGGTTCAAAATAAAACAGAATTATGTGAATTTTACTAACGCGGCTTATTGGATCTACACTGCTCGACAAAATTAAAAGAACACGTACGAACGTACTTAAGTCGTGCAGCACGCGTTAAGTGGAAAACTATTAGGTGTGGTGAGGTGGCACAGAATAAGGATGAAGTGAGGAGACAGGGAGAAACTTCGGACAGGTATAAGGCATATTTTTAGGGGTTGTACAAGAATTGCCAAACAGATCGCATTACACAAGTCGAAACAAGATGCTCGAAAATGTGGTCACATGACAGCACTACGGCGTATGATCCCTCTAAACGCTAATGGGGCCTGACAGCTCTGAGCCATGCTCCATGTAAGGGTGTATATGAGATTCTGTGGCAACAAATCCCATTGTCCCACCAGCGCACAAATCCCGTTCACCCCACCAAGTGACCGTGGAGTTGTACGCCCTTGGGCATACAATATCATAAATTATATGCATTATTCCTTGCATATAAATTATAATTTATACGCAAGGAATGCATATAAATTGTCATATTTATCATGAATATAAATTATCATGAATATAATTTATATGCGTCCCACGCATTTTTCTTCTTTGCACGAGTCTCATTAATTCATCTGACATCCATTTATGCCTAAACCTTGAACAGTATTTCTTAATTGGCATGAAAAAACTAGTAGCTTCGAAGATAAATTCTTTGAATGCTTGCAATTTTGAATTTGCTGTTGGTAACATCAGCAGTTGGTCCCACCGTATAGAATTTAAATACTGTCTCAGGCCACCGTAGTTACTTTTACCAAAGCAAAACCCATTCCCTTTACCCCTGATGGTAGTTACCTCTTTGAATAAATCCCACTTCAGCACACTGTGATCACTTCCACCTAGTGGTTCCTTTATCTGCAGATTCTTAATGCATGAAGAATCACTACTGATAATCAGATCTAGGGTGTTACTCCTTGTGGCCTCTCTAAAGTACTGCAGTAGGAAACAATCCTCCACAAAAGCCTTGCTAGCGTGCGAGTGACCAACAACATGTTCCAGTCAATATTTGGGAAGTTAAAACTCCCCATTACAGGACATTTTGATTTACTGGCCCACTTTTGTTTTTCCGTTCACTTGTTAGTTGTACTCATCACAGTTTTCAGTCCACTAACACTCTGTTGCTCTAATTTTTGCTTTGCCAGCGCTGATGTCGCACCAAACTGACTCAACATTGCAGTGTCCACCCAGACCAAGAGGATCACTAAAATTTAAACGAGTTTTAAAACATAAAACTTCTTAATAATTCTTATAAAATATTAATTTATTATTAATAAAGTTTAAATTAATTCTAAAATATTTTGAAATTATATTTCTATTATGAAAGATTTTTATATTATATTTGAAATTAGGAAATTATTTTCAGAAAATATTAATTTATCTACCACACGATGATTCATTTCATAAATTTCTGTATCAGAGATTTTTCAACAAGAAACTTCTTAGTATATTGTAACAAGATTCACTTGTTTTTAAAGTGTAGAAAGGAAATTCAACTTGCTTCTTTTGGAATCTGCGATTTATTGAATTGCGTTAAAACGGAAACTGAAGAAAACCTAAGAAGAAGAAGAAAAGCGTTTGTGGATAAAATGGAGAAGTAATTAAATTGATATTGATTTATTTAATAATAATTATCTATCCAATAGCTAAGAGAAACATGGAAGTTTGTTCCAGCAATCAACTACCCGCTGGGAAAACGCAAATTTCCGCACATCTATTCTACAATTGTCTTTCCTCGATTTGAGCTTATACCTCCTCAGGTTCCTAATCTGAGGAAGAATCCCATCAGAACTGAGGCGGCTCAACTCTTTCAAAACGCTTCTACACCCCAATCAGATCACATCCCATGTGCCTAGTGTACAGACTTGCAATTGCAGAAATTAAACCCTTATTGTTAAGAGAACCCCTTTCTCCCTCTCACCAATCTTGTTGCCCTCCTCTATACACGCTCAAGCCAATCTACATCCTTCCTCAAATGAGGCCTCCAGATCTGAACTCAGTACTCAAGGCGTGGTCCATTGTGTTAAACTAAGGGACAATCACTTCATCGCTACTTGCAAAATTCCTGAATATCATTGACAATACCACATGACCAGCTCTGGCAGCATGTCTGAATTGCTCACAAAACTTTATTTGACTGCACAATTACTCCCAGATCTCATTAAATCTTTACCACCCTGAAAATAGTAGCAAACAGCTTGTACGTTTCTTTGGGCTTAGTTCAACCCATGTGCAATTCTTCTCATTTGTCAATGTTAAATGTCAGTTTCCACCTCCCTGCCTATCTTCTCTAGTTCCTGTTGCATACTGTCATTAACAACACTGCCAACATTTGTATTATTTGCAAACTTGTAGTTTAAGCTTGAATGCCTGACATACCTTCAACATTGATAACTACACAAAACAACAGTGAGCCCACAACAAACCCTGTGCTACTCCACAAATTGCATTAGTCCATAAAGAGCAGTGTCCGTTGATTACCACTCTTTGTCTTCTCCCACTGAACCATCCCTTTATCCATTGTAGCAACTTGCCCTTAATGCCATACCTCTTCTCCAGTTTATACAGTAGTCATCTGTCTGCAACAGTAACGATAATAAACTTTTTTGAAATGTGCCCAAGTATATGATATCAAAATTATTCTTTGGATCCAGTTCCTTTGTGACTTCATCATAGTATCCAAGAAAATTGTTCAGACAAGACCTACCCTTAACAAACCCAAGTTATGTCTTAACTATTGCTGCAGTTTTGATTAGGTGATCCTGCAAAGCTTCTTTAATTAGTGATTCCATTATTTTCCCTGGTGCAGAAGTTAAACTAACGTCTATAATTACTTGCGCCATCTATTCATCACCCTTCGTGAATTGGAGATGCAGTGGCACAGCTTCATTTAGTGGGCACCTCCCCTGAGTACAACGATGCTTATATTTATGGCTAAGGTCTGCTTAATTCCTTTCCTGAATCCTTTACTGTAACTGGATAGATTCCTTCAAACCTTTCGTATGTTTAACTTCAACAATTTCTCCTCCACTTCTCTCTCTCAGTTATTACAAAATATTTTAGCTCCTTGCTGGAGTAAAATAAGCTTCTACACCCCACTTCCGTACAGATATTCCTCATGTGCGAATGTAGATGCAAAATACTCCTTCAGTTTCTCAACTACCTCAGCAGAATCATCAACAGTCGAACCATCGATATCAAGTGGACCAACTTGATTCAGCCCCTTCCTTCTAGAGTTCATAGAATTTAAGAAGCCTTTGCTGTTTTCTTAGCATTTGTTGCTAAAGATTTCTCGTAATCTGCTTTCGTTTGTCTAATCTCCTTCTTAACTTGATTACTGACCAGCTTATAACTAAAATAGGCTTCTCTGTCTCCTGATAATTTATATCCACCAAATGCATTTTTGTTCCCTGCCACTAGACTCATTATTTCATGTGCCATTCGTTTAGGCCGAAACCTTAAAGTTTCGTTGCTCCCCAGATTAAATCCTTGAATGCTTCCCATTTAGGATTTGCTGGAGGTCCTACTGTAGATAATTTCAAAACTGTGCTAATCAGAGGAAGGCTATTATTCCCTCCGATTGCCTCACGAACGTGCTGCTGTAGAAAACAATCCTCCAACAAATACAAATCCACAAAATTGTCGTTAGTGCGCCAGTCAATGTCTCTCCAGGTTAAAATCCCCGTTTATAAGACATTCGCAGCTGCTTAGCTTCCTGTTTACACTACGTGGATAAATATCATTTTTGAAACCACATATTTGAATTTTTGAATCAAAATTTGAATCCAGAGAAATCACTACACTGTATAGGATGTATCGATTGAAACGCAACTCACTTTACCTCATCATGCTTTGCTGTTCCTCTTAGGTCCACAGAAGTCCACAATATCATTGAAAACTGAGTATTTGTAGTTTATGGTTAATCCTAATAACAGATGGCGCCACGAATTCGAAAAAAAATGTGAGTGAAATTTATGTATCGATTTTGAACAAATATAGTTTAATATACTAACAGTAAAAATTAATGTGGTGCTTGTGAACAACTTGAATAAAAGAGAGCAATGCGGGCCTAAATGCAAAATAAGAAGTCATCAAAGTGCGTAAACACAATGCATAAATTATGGCGGTCTTGGGCGTGAATCATTAATTTAAGGTCATTCGAATGACAGCTGATTGTAGTTCGATGCACTCTCGATAGATGGCACCATATTCCAGTTCTATTTAACTGACACTACACGAATTTCTAATCATAAGTAACATTAACTGCATTATTTAATAGGGCATTTGTAATTGAAGGCGATCTCGCTTAATGTGTTCATATTGTAATCAAGGATATTATTATCATCATTTTATTTCCGAAGAAATGTCACTTTGCAGCTATGTTGCTAGAGGACACGAGCTACATAAAGCGATTAAATATAAATGACAGAGAAATGCATTGTGTACAAAGACCACATACAATGCACGGCCTTAAACAGCCTCTGGTGAAGATGCATCAACACAAAGAAACAACGTATAAAAGTGCATGAGAGACAGAACAATTTTCTACCAAGAAGTTTAACGAAGAGATTTTATATTATAGTTGCATGAGAGAGGATTCCCTTGGCTTTCCTCCATCTCTCTCTCTCTCTCTCTCTCTCTGTTCAATATATTTTTTTTATTTTTCGCTCTCCTTTTACTCTAACTTTGTATCCTCTCTCTCTCCCTCTCTCTCTCTTTCACCTCCTGCAGTATCCAATATTTCTTTTTTCTGTCTTTCTGTTTCTCTCTCTCTGTCTCAAAACACTCCCATGCTAAACAATGAGGTCTTTACAATCGTCTTAATGAATAGAAATGACAGAAGAGTGGCATTTATCTCGGTGGGATTTTATTAAAATTATAAAAAAATTGATGTTTTCTCTGTGTTAGAATGAGAGAGGAAAAAAATTCAAAAAAAACAAAGAAAAAAATAGAAATCATTTCTCAACACATTTCTATGAGATAAAAAGAACCACGCTCACTAATTTCTCTCCAGCTGACTGAAGGGTGTGCATCCACAGCACATTCATATCTGCACATCGTTCTCTTCTTGATGATCAAATTGAATACACATTAATCGTATCTCCCCCACCGACCCACATGCCAAGATTATTCGTCCGACCTGTTCAATCTAATTTACCAACAAAAAGTTTAAAAATATCTTTCTGAGAAACATTCAGGGAACAAGAGGTTTTCAGGCGTTCACCCCTTTTATCGATTATAATCGCCAGCGACTCCACGAAATATTAAGAAAACGTTACGTTTTTTGGTGACGCAGTTACAAAACATTTCAAAGATAAACATTGTATAGAGAAGGAAGGAAAAACAAGCTGGAATTGATTAATAGCGTGGACACTGGCTTTTCAACTAGCTGTTCCTCTTCTGGTAATGCAGTGCCCTCTCTCGACACTACGCACAGTTGGCATCTCATCCAGAAAACCAATATTTGTAGTTGTACGTTGAGTGTGAGAAGAGAGTGAAACGCAGGGTTCTCGGCACCTTCTCTCTCTCTGTGACGATAAGGTATGGTCCCGATCTGCCGTCTATGTGATCTGTCGCCGGTGTTCACACGTGTTTGTATCGTAGCAACGGACTAAGTTCTCATCTTGATTTTGTTTTCCCTCATCCCGTTTTTTTCTCCCTTCTATCTTCTCTGCCTCGCTTTATCCTATGTTAAACTTAGCAAATCTGGATGTTGAGTATTATTTTCTTGGTACAAGTGACAGCTGTAGAAGATTGGTAGTCATCTGACTCCCGAGTTACTGATTCTGCTCTTATTTTTTGCATTTCTTTGCTTTTATGTCATGCGAGCTGTTTGGGCTAAAGGTAAGATGTTTGTTCAATTTTTATTTAATTATTTTTTTTCATTTCTTCTTTTGACGTCCTGTTTCATAACGTCCAGAATAAGAGTTTAAGCCACGAATTATTGTGTACGCCAACGTAAGAAACGAAAAACGACTTGTAAAGCTGCTAATAAAATAAAATAAGTTTTTTCTTCAGAATTAATACTTCGGAAACAGAAAATTACAACACAATGCACATCTTTAATTATTTATATTAACTATAAAATGGCGTATGATTGAAATCATAAATGTGTTATTAAAATTTGAAAATAATAATTTTTTTTTAATTTTCAAGTTTCGATTTTCTCTTTACATATTTTTACTAAAATTATTTTTATCATTTAATATTAATATTTAAATAGATATCCGTTCTGTTTGACTAACAGCTCCTATAGGAACTTGTCACTAATGACTTATCATTGTATCGACTGAAGTTGCCATATTTTTATTAAAGCATTTTTTTTTTCTTATTTTCACACTTCTATCGCTCTATTAATCAAATTATTTTGAACTTTTAAGTGAATAAGGTGCAATTATTAACATCAATAATTACTCACATTCTTTCTGCAGTTTATAACAACATTACAGTTTATTGCTTTCCTTTATCAATACACCAAATAATTTCTAATACCAAAATTTCACAGCATTTATTGTACTAGCATTTATCTAATCCTTCTACAAATTAAAGGAGTTGGCTTTTGTCACCCACAAATGAAAATTGTGTGGATTGTGTGATTTATTTGTGGGGGTTTAACGTTTCTTTTAATTTAAAAATTTATTTTAAATATCTTGTTTTGTTCCCTAATAGATATATAGACCCCTTGTCTTATGTTGTCCCCACTTGCACACTGACTTTGATTCACAGGAGAATACAGGTTCAAGAGAACTTCTCAATTATGTATAATTCCCTTCGGAAAGGCTGAGTGCTCAAAAATAACAAACTCACTAATTAATAAATAACATAGTTTATTTACATACATATATACAACATGATAAAGTGATCAAAACTCAAGCACATACTAATATTATTCAAATTTTCCTATGTAGCATCAGATATATATGCAATTAAGTACATTGGGTTTACACTAGAAGGGTTATTTGTTTCTACACAACAAACTTAATATCCTTACAGAAAACTGCTATAGTTTCTTCTTTCTTCACACATGAACAATAAATACTTAAGAGGTTTAGTTAACACTCTTTCTCCTATGTAAGTCAAATTCTTATTTTATAAATTGATTTAGGAATTTCACTCTTAACTGCTGATTTATTTAATGCTCCTTTTTTGTCTTGGGGAATATAATTTCACAAACTTTGTCTAATCAAGATAAATCGTACAATTAACATCAATTTCTGGACTAATGCCGGTCCTAAGGGTTAGCTACATTCAGAAGGCTATTTCTTTCTCTGTATTTCTCTACCCTTCCCTTCCAAAATTTATCATACATATATGTTAGATAATAACTAATAACAAATATCAAATTTCTCTCCTTTTACCTTTCTACATATGTCTAATTATACATTAATCAAAACCCATAACTATCATCTGACTTATCTCTCTCTCTCTCTCTCTCTCTATATATATATATATATATATATATATATATTTTTTTTTTTTTTTTTTATCTTTTTGTACATTCTTCCCTTAGTATTTTTTTAAACTTTTACTAATCTGATATTAGGGTTCCTACAGTCTTTTATAGGTAAGTGAGAATACTATATAACTAGTCACTTACTTAATTTTTACGAATCGGACTTCTCTGTTTTGGGGACTTCCACTCCTTGTTTGGGACTGTCATCATCGTTGGCCAGGGGTATTCATCTTAGGGCTTCCAGAGGATTTTCGTGCGGGTCACAGTTCTGCTACTCTGCTTAAATTCACTGGTTCATCTGGTCTAGGCTCGCTCTTTGACGTATGGTCCTACTCCGTCGTTATGGGGACTGCTATGTTTCCTTCTGCTTTGCCCCGTCCGCTCTAGGCTGGCACTTTGCCTTCACCGCCTGTTAGTTTCGATACAGGGGCTGTTTCATACCATCTGGGACATCGGAACTCGATGCCTTAATCGAAAGGGACTTCCTCCTTTTCCAGCCACTTTTGCCTTCGCTGATCTCTATCATTCCATTCCTTTACTTTCTCCGTTACTTTTCTCTCTCTCCCACTTCTCCGCTCCACCTTTTCCTTAAAAACTCATTTACAAGAAGAAAATTTCACAGTGCGCCTCTCTCTCATTTCTCTGCTCCACCTTTTCAAACTCATTTACACTAACCCAGACAACAAGGAAAAAAAACCCAACTCTGTCTCTGACTAACTCGTTTACACTAACACCGACAAATATCTAAACTTTGTCTGACTGCTAACTCATTCTAACTAACTCCGACAAAAATCTCAACTCTGTCTCAGACTAACTCATATTTACTACCACCGACAAATATCTCAACTTTGTCTCTCTCCCTTTCTCCCCCCCCCCCCGGTTCTCTCTTTTTGTTTCTCTAAATTACGTACCGCCCCTCATGTTTCAGGCGTGCCTTGTTCCGGGTCTTAACCAATCTAATTTTATCCAACTTTTTTACTGTCCTATTCGCCCATGTTATTCTTTGCCATGCGGTCCCAGGCTGTCTGCCCCTTTGAAGTCCCTCGCCAGTTCGCAACCACCTGGTTATTCTTGACAGCTTTACTTCACAAGATCCACAAAACTTGCCATCACCGACAGCCAGACGCCAGTCTTAATTCTAATCCGAGCATCTGTCAAGTATTTATACCTCTCCTCGCGTCTCCCGGTGTTACCGATCAAAGGAATGCCCCGACAAACTCGGTCCTCTGTCCTTCCCTTCCAGAGCTACCCCTGTTCACACCTATTTACCAACAGCCGTTGCTACCTTTCTTGTTGTTTTGGTTTATTCCCGTGTGCTCGGAGTTGAAGTGTACCCAGATTGCTACTAGCCTTTGTCATACTCACCTCCTCCCTTCTTGTAACCTTGTCTAATTTAATCCCTAGCGAGTGACCCATTATATTTATATTTCTTACTGAATAATTATTTAAATCAGACAATATTACTATCTTATTCAACTAGCTACAAGAATTCCTCAATTAATAAAACTAACTTCTCATCAATAATTTTATTCTGTAAGATTTTGTATCTTACAATTTTCACGCATGTGCTTACCAGGATTCTGAGAATCGTCGGTGCCTGTACATAGCGCAACTTTTCTTATGAAATAAGATCCCACCGTTTTTTTTTTTTATATCGGGTCGTGCATTCTTCGTCTTTTATTCCATCCCACCTTGACTGATCTTTAGAGTATGGTTCCCCCTCCAGACTGCCTCAGTCTTGGGGTTTTTATCCTCCCACCTTACTGCTGTTTTAAAATAGGAAAACGAGTTCCCAATTTAAAAACAGTAGCAGGGTGGGGTATAAACACCCGAACTAACAGTAACCATAGCGGGTTAGACACGTCAATCACTGTCTTCTTCCTCTATCGCAGTTCACTTCTGGGAATTAAAAAAATTAAGATTAAAAAAAATTCCAGGGACTGTCACGGTGAGGCGCTGCTGTTTAAACTAATTTTAATAATTGACGGAGTTTTCTAGTCACACTTCATCTGCACAATCTTCTTGGTTCAAAAAATAAGACTGAATTATGCGAATTATAGTAACGCGGCTTGTTGGATCTACACTGCTCGACAAATTTACAGGACACATGAAACGTGTGTAACTCGTGCAGCATGCGAAAGTGGAGAAGAAATTGATAAGGTGAGGTGGCATGGAATAACGATGAAGTGAGGAGACAGGGAGAAACTTCGGACAGGTATAAGGGACATTTATAGCGGTTGTATAAGAATTGCCAAACAGATCGCATTACACAAGTCGCAACAAGATGCTCAAAAATGTGGTCACATGACAGCAGTAACGGTGTATTATCCCTCTAAACGCTAATCAGGCCTGACAGCTGAGAACCATGCTCCATGTAAGGGTGTATATGAGATTGTGTGGCAACAAATCCCATTGTCCCACCAGCACACAAATCCCATTCGCCCGAACAAGTAACAGAGAAGTTGTACGCCCAAGGGCGCACAATATGATAATTTATATGTATTAATCCTTACATATAGATTATAATTATATATGCAAGGAATGCATATAAATTGTCATATTTATCTTGAATATAAATTATCGCCTGATACTTCATATGCGTCCCACGCATTTTTCTTCTCTGCCACGAGTCTCATTAATTCATCTGACATCCATTTAGACCTAAACCTTGAACAGTATTTCTTAATTGGCATGAAAAGCCTAGTAGTTTCCAAGATTAATTCTTTGAATGCTTCCCATTTTGAATATGCTGTTGCTAACATCATCAGTCGATCCCACTCTATTCAATTTGAAAACTGTTTAATTCTAAAATATTTTGAAATTATATTTCTATTATGAAAGATCTTATATTATATTTAAAATTATAAATGAAATTACAAATGAAAATATTTATAAATGAAATTATATTTCTATTATAAAAGAAATTTAAAAAGTAGAAAAAGGTGGTAGATAAATATTAATTTATTTACTACACCACGATTCATTTCATAAATTTATTTATTAGAGGTTTTTCAGCAAGAAACGTCTTAGTATATTGTAACAAGATCCACTTGTATTTAAAGTGTAGAAAGGAAATTCAACTTGCTTGTTTTTAATTCTGCGATTTATTGAATGCGTTAAAACTGAAAATGAAAAAAACCTAAGAAGAAAAATAAAAGCGTTTGAGGATAAAATGGAGAGGTAATTAAATTGATATTGATTTATTTAATAATAATTATCTATCCAATAGCTAATATAGACGTGAAAGTTTGTTCCAGCAATCAACTACCCGCTGGCAAACGCAAATTTCCTCACACCTATTCTACAACTGTCTTTCCTCAATTTGAACTTATGCCTCCTCAGGTTCCTAATCTGACGAAGAATCCCATCAGAACTGAGGCGGCTCAACCCCTTAAAGACGCTTCTACACCTCAATCAGATCACATCCCATGTGCCTGGTGTACAGACCTGCAAATGCAGAAATTAAACCTTTCATGGTAAGAGAACCATTTTCTCCCTCTCACCAATCTTGTTACTTTTCTCTGTACTCGCTCAAGCAAATCTTCATTCTTCCTGAAATGAGGCCTCCAGACCTGAACTGCGTACTCAAGGCGTGGTCCATTGTGTTAAACTAAGGGACAATTACTTCTTTATCGCTACTTGCAAAATTCCTGAATATGAGCATTTTTAGCATTAGCATTAGTTGAGGCATACGATGCAAGAAAGCAAGCTTATGCAGCATCAGCCAAAAAAAAAAAAAAAAAAAAAAAACACTTCCACTTCACCCCTCTGTTCGTTCGAAATACCTGTCCAGCTGAGGCTTAAACTTATTTAGGCTATCAACTTCCACGACAAGGGATGGAAGTCTGTTCCACCAACCAACCACCCGCTGGCTAAAGGCAAATTTCCGCACGTCTATCCTACATCTGTCTTTCCTCAATTTGAATTTATGCCCTCTCAGGTGATTATTCCGAGCGAGAGGAAGAATCCCATCAGCATTGAGCATGCTCAAACCATTCAAGGCTTTATACACCTCTATCAGATCACCTCGCTGGTGCCTAGTCTCCAGACACTGTAATTTGCAAAACTTAAGCCTTTCTTCGTAAGAGCACGCCTTTGTTCCATTCACTAATCTTGTTGCCCTTCTCTGTACTCGTTCCAGAAGCTCTACATCCTTCTTGAAATGAGGCCTCCAGACCTGTATACAGTACTGAAGGTGTGGCCTGACCATTGCCTTATACAAGGGAATAATCACCTCCTTGTCCCTGCTAGAAAACTTCCTATATATCATTGACAATACACCATGAGCTACTCTTGCAGCCCGTCTGCGCTGCTCAGAGAACTTCATATCTGCCTGCACAACCACCCCCAGGTCCCTTTCATTCTCTACCACTGTCAGTGTAGTACCACAGAGTTGATACATAGCTCTGGGGTTGCTGTTTCCCATGTGTAATACTTTACATTTGTCAATGTTAAACTTCATTTGCCACCTCTCAGCCCATCTGCTCGACCTTTCCAGATCCTGTTGCAGCAGCATAGTGTAAGTAGTGTCCTTGACAACCCTGCCAACTTTTGTATTGTCTGCAAACTTGGACATTGAGCTTGATATACCATCATCAATTTCATTTATAAATACAGAAAACAATACTGGACCCAACACTGAGCCCTGAGGGACTCCACTAATAACATTAGTCCACGATGAGCAGTGTCCATTGAATACCACTCTCTGTCTTCTCCCCCTCAACCACCCTTTTGTCCATAGCAGCAATTTGCCTCCAATGTCACACTGCTCCAATTTGTGTAGCAGTCGTCCATGTGCAACAGTATCAAAAGCCTTTCTAAGATCCAAGTATAGATTATCAAAGTTATTCCCTGCATCCAGTTCTTTTGTGACTGCATTTAGTATCCAATCAAATTGGTCAGGGAAGACTTCCCCTTAACAAAACCATGCTATGTCCGAACTATAACTTAAGTCTTGTCTAAATGATCCTGCAGTGCTTCTTTAACTAGTGCTTCCATTAATTTTCCTGGAACAGAAGTTAAACTCACAGGTCTATAATTACTTGTGTCAGCCTTTGATCCTGCTTTGTGAATTGGGGTCACATTGCACATCTGCAGTCTGTGGGTACCTCCCCTGAGTCCAAGGAAGCTGTCATAATTATGGCTAAGGGTTTGCTTACTTCCTTTGCTGCCTCCTTTAATATAACGGGATAGATCCCATCCACCCCAGGTGACTTTCTTGTGTTTATCTTCAACAATTTCTCTTCTCCTGCACTTTACTCACAGTTATTTCAAGATTCTCTAGCTTACTGCTAGAGTTGAATACATCTCAGGCATTCCCCTCGCTGAATAACTCCTCATATGTGAATGTCGATGCAAAATATTCATTTAGTATGTTAGCTACCTGAGCAGGATCCTCAACAGTTGACCCATTGATATCAAGTGGACCAATCTGATTCATCCCCTTCCTTCTAGAGTTTACATAAGTAAAGAACTCTTTGCTGTTTATCTTTGCATCCCTTGCCAAAGATTTCTCGTAATCTGCCTTCGCCTGCCTAACCTCCTTTGTAACTTGGTTGCATATCAACTTGTATCTATCATAGGCTTCTGTGTCATATGTTAATTTGTAAGTGTCCCATGCATTTTTCTTCTCTGCCATATGCCTCATTAGTTCATCTGACATCCATTTTGGTCTAAACCTTGAACAATATTTCTTAGTTGGTATGTAAAGCCTAGTAGCTTCCAAGATAAGTTCTTTGAATGCTTCCCATTTTGAATTTGCTGTTGGTAACATCATCAGTTGGTCCCACTGTACAGAATTTAAATACTGTCTCAGTCCATCCTAGTCGCCTTTACGAAAGCAATAACCCTTCCCTTTACCCCTAATGGTAGTTACCTCTTTGAGTATATCCCACATCAGCACACTGTGATCACTGCCTCCTAGTAGTTCATTTACCTGCAGATTCTTAATGCATGAAGAATAAATAAATAAATAAATTTTCAGTTTATACTCCGGCACGACAACCAAGTCAGTAGAGTTTACAATAAATCGTCAATACAAATATTTATCGTATTTAGTAGTCACGGGCTTGAACCCCGGTCCACTCAAGGAACGCGTGCTATACACTCTCGCTCCTGACCACTCGGCTACGTCAGGCCTCAATCACTACTGATAATCAAATCAAGAGTATTTCTCCCTCTAGTTGCCTCCCGAACATGCTGATGTAGAAAACAATCATCCAATAAATCCACAAAAGCCTTACTAGTGTGTGAGTGTCCAACCCACAAATTCCAGTCAATATCTGGGAAATTAAAATCCCCCATTATAAGAATCTCTGATTTACTGGCCCACTCTATTTCTCTGTACAGTTTCTTATTATACTCATCAGAGTCATTAGGCCTAAAGCACACTCCTACTCTCAATTTTGATCTCCCAATGTTTATGTCACACCAAACTGACTCGACACTGCACTGTCCAGCGATGTCGACTGGCTTCACTTCCTTGGATTTCGTGTTTCTTAACTAATAGCATAACCCCTCCCCACTTCCTATCCTGTTTATCCTTTCTGTAGACGTTGCACTCCCCAAATTCCAGTTCGGCATTCCTTATATCTGTGTGACACTACGTCTCTGATATCCCAACAATATCTGCCTTTCATGTTTTGAGCAATACATCAAATTCATCAAATTTATTTACCAAACTCCTAGAATTGGTGTACACGCAAGTATGCATGCACCTGTTTCTATTCTTAGCTACCCTAACACAACCCATGTGTTTATTTGTACCGCAATGACTCCCAGCAGTCTCTGAAATATCCTGAATCTTGTTTTTCAGGCTTCTGCTCATTCCAATAGAAGCAGTGCAAGAATCTCTTTCACCTCTGCCAGTGGCTACTGTTAATCTATTCGTCTTTGTCCCCCCCCCCCAAGCTACGAGTTTTCCGACCCACCTAACACTGCCTCGATAGCATCAGCAAATATTCTTGTACCCTTTCTATTTAAGTGTATCCCATCCCTGTAGAAGCAATCTCTCCTGGTAACAAGTACAATCAAGGCTGAAAAAAATTCTACCCCTTGAGCCTTGCACAATCTTTCCAGGGCCGAATTGATCGACAAGGCTCTCATCATATACTCCCTCCTATCGTATCTGGGCAGAATTGCAGGCACTTTTAAATTCAACCCTATTTCACGGCTTTTTGTATCATATCATATCATATACTTGCATTTTAGGAAAGCTTTTGACACTGTTGCGCATGGAAGATTACTGTACAAATTAGAGCAAAATGGTATTAAGGGTAAGTTGCTACAATGGATAAAAGGATGGTTAAGTGGGAGAAGACAGAGGGTGGTATTCAATGGGTGCTGCTCTTCTTGGACTAATGTTATTAGTGTGGTCCCACAGGGTTCGGTGTTAGGTTCACTGTTGTTTTGTATATTTATCAATGATATCGGTGAAGGTATATCAGGCTTAATGTCGATGTTTGCAGATGATACAAAGGTTGGCAGGGTTGTTAATGACAGTAATGACGGTGTGCTACTGCAAAAGGATCTAGATAATTTGGGCAGATGGGCTAAGAAGTGGAAACTGAATTTAACTTTGACAAATGCAAAGTACTGCATATGGGTAGACGTAACCCCAGAGAAACGTACCAACTGTGTGCTACTACACTTAAGGTGGTAGAAAATGAAAAAGACCTGGGAGTAATTGTGCAGTCAGATATGAAGTTTTCTGAGCAATGCAGACAGGCTGCCAGGGCAGGTCATGGGGTTTGTCAATGATATATAGGAATTTTGCTAGCAGGGAAATGGAGGTGATTGTCCCTCTGTATAAGGCAATGGTCAGGCCACGCCTTGAGTACTGCGTACAGGTCTGGGGGCCTCATTTTAGGAAGGATGTAGATTTACTTGAGCGTGTACAGAGAAGGGCAACAAGATTGGTGAGGGGAATGAAGGGATCCTCTTATCAAGAGAGGCTTGATAAGAGGATCCCTTCATCCCTTCACAACCGGGGGGGGGATAAACAGCCTTCCTCTGATTATCAGCAACTATTATTCACGCATTAAAAATCTCCGAATAAAGGAACCACTAGGTGGCAGTGATTACAGTGTTCTCATGTGGGATTTATTCAAAGAGGTATCTACCATCAGGTGTAAAGGGAAGGGTTTTTGCTTTCGTAAAGGTGACTACCATGGTCTGAGACAGTATTTAATAAATTCTATTCGGTGGGACAAACTGATGATGTTACCCACGGTGAAATCTAAATGGGAAGCATTCAAGAAATTAATCCTGGAAGCTCCTTAGCTTTTCATTCCAAATTAGATATGCTTGTCCAATTTTGGGCCTTCCCTGGAATGCATCGGTGACTTCGAGATATAAGGAAGCGAGACTCTTAAGCATCTACCAACTGATACAAAAAGCTGAAGCGGTCTTTGTCTACAATGCTTTGAAAACACCAAACTTTCCTCCTCTCTTCAGATCCTTTTTTATAACAATAGAAGAAGAAGGAATAAGATATAATTTAAGAAATGAAGCGAACCTGAAGGTTCCGCTTTTCAGAAAAGCCATAGGCCAGAAAAATATAAAATACAGAGGCGCAAAAACCTGGAATAATCTCCCTGAAAACATCAAAAATGCCATTTCACTAAACAAGTTCAAGAAGCTCCTGACTGAACACATCACCAGGGAGGTCTGATCTAAATCACCTTCCACTCAACTCCTGAACTTTCCACAATGCATACCAGTTTGGAAATTGTGTAAACAAGTTGAAGGAATAGCTGTCATAAATTGTAACATTCTATGCAATTATTTCATAATTTTTCTTTCATAATTTTTCTTTCATACTTGTTAATGTAAAAGTACTCACAATGTAATTATAAGTATGTACTGTTGTTAACCACGCGACATGTGTGGTTGGTTTACGTAGTCTCGGTAATGGAATGAAGAAATATGTCCGATTCATGGTGTATCTGTTTTTATTGTTATCTTTTTCAAAGGGAACACCCCCTAAAAAGCCTCTGGCTTATGTGTTCTCCCTCCCTTCTTGCTGTTATCTCCCAACAATTGTAACACAAAATAGGGATAAATAAATTATCAATTATCAATTATCAATTGTCACGGTTTAAACCGAAATGCATCACTGCTGATGAATTTAGACCGAAACCTCGAACAGTATTCCTTTGTTGGTATGGAAATCCTATGAGTTTCCAAGATTAATTCATACTCAGATGACGTGATGGGACGGGTGGCAGAGAGAAAAAATGCAAGGAATTCATTCATATAAACTATAATTTATATGCAAGGAATAATGCATTTAAATTGTCATATTGTACGCCCAAGGGTGTGCAGTGCGGGTACCTACTCGATCAATTGGTGAGCTGAGGTCTGCGCTGGTGGAAGAAAGGGATTTGTTGCCGCAGAATTTTATAGACACCCTGGTATCGAGTATTGTTCACCGCTGTCAGGCCCGATTAGCGTTTAGTGAGATCATAAGCCGTACCTCTGTCAAATGACCACATTTTCGAACATCTTCCGACTTGTGTAATGCGATCTGTTTGGCAATTTTTATACAACCCCTATAAATGTCCCTTATACCTGTCCGAAGTTTCTCCCTGTCTCCTCACTTCATCGTTATTCTATGCCAACTCACCCAACGAATTTCTTTTTAGCTTCATCGCATGCTGCACGACTTAAACACGTTCATACGTGTTCTGTTAATTTTGTCGAGAGTGTAGATCCAATAAGCCGCGTTACTAAAATTCACATAATTCAGTTTTATTTTTTGAACCAAGAAGATTGTGCAGATGAAGTGTGGCTAGCAAACTCCGTCAATTATTGAAATTAGTTTAAGCAGCAGCGCCGCACCGTGACAGTCCCTGCAATGTTTTTTTTTATTCTTAATTTTTTTCAATTTACAGAAGTGAACTGCGATAGAGGAAGAAGACAGTGATTGACATCTCTATGACCGCTATGGTTAGGGTGTTTATACTCCACCCTGCCACTCTTTTTACATCGGGAACTCGTTTTCCTATGATAGCCATTTAGATTTGGAGAGTAAAATGAACTTGTTGGACGTTTGTTGTAGTTGGAACGAAGCTTTAAAGATTGAGACAATCCAAAAATTGTAAAAATTTAATTTACAAGATGAGATTAAAACATACCGATTAATTAATAATTATCTTGAAAAGTGCCAGCATCATGAATATAGCAAATAGGTATATCATTTATGTAATTTGTATTTATGTAAATTTATGTAATTACTTGTATTACATTATTCGTAACATTTGTATTATTTGTATTACTTCAGTTTATAAAATTAATACTCATTAATAATAGTAATTAACAAAAACGATTAGCGCTTTTCACCGATGTATGCAATTCAATTTTTTTATTTCTTTATGGCGAACCAATTCATTTAATGTAATTGCGATATTTCTGTATTGTCACTGTCTGCTTTTATGTGTTGGGGCTGCTAATTAATTTCACATATATTTTTCAGATTTGAAAACTTTATTACAAAATTATCAGTAATTTTTAACGGAGAGATTGATAACAGAAGAGTGGGAGCAGAATTATTCTACAAGGTACGATCATGTAAATTGAAAGAATTAACAATTGTAAATCTGTCTGATATATTTCAACGAGTAGAAAGGGGTAGACAAATTGAAACAAGTTGGTACACTTTCAAGACGAACTAAGAACATTTAAATTTACCAATACAAGTCTCGATTTCGAGTCAGCTATGAATATTTTGAGAACTGTCTGCAATAAGAATAATTTATTAAAACTGGAAATAAGCAGATGTTATCAAGAAGTCGAAAATGATCCCAGGTAAGTTTATGCTGTCAGGTAATTGTTTTGTAAATTCGGAGTGTTAATTAATTAATTAACTTATTTATTGTGGCCATTACTTCCCTAAACAACAAGTTTTACTTTATTTTTACTTGCATAAGCTGATTTTGTTGCTTTCCTTTCAGAATGGAACAAATAATAGATATTACATGCAGTCAAGAAAACTTAGTAGAATTGGCTTTGAGCTACAAGGACATTAGTAGTAATATATGCGCAACTCTGAAAGACACCTTTAAAAATTTAAAAGTACTAAAATTATGCTACTCGGAATCAGACACAGAAACTGGGTTTCTTCAACAACATGTGTGGAAGATTTTAAAAAGACAAAAGAAACCTCTTTCAGTTACATTCCAATTGGGTAAGTACGAACTGAAATTGATTAATGCATACCTAATTTTCATTGGCGTCATCATCATCTTGATCCGGTTTACATGTTTTATCAAATGTTCCCATCTTAAACCACTTCGTTTCTTTAATTTTCAGAATGTAATGTCACCAAAAATAAATTAAAGGAATTACTGAACGAAGATATGCAAATGACAGAATTTAATTTTAACTCAACCTCAGAGAAGGGAAATATTAGTCATATGTTGGCCCGGTGAAATAATTAATCATGTTACTGAAATATTCTCTACAATATTAGGTAAGCAGAGAGAGAGGCAGAGAGAGAACGAACTTACATTCTTTTATTTCTCTTTTAGAGAGTTTAAAACTTGAGCTCTATAACCACAGACGGCTGTCTACCGTTCCTTTGAGAACTATGATTGAATCGTGCTCAAAGCTGAGAGCCCTAGAAATCAGAGGGACATTTTCGATCCAGTTATTAAAGATATTTACCATAGCAAAATAAATAAAAATGCATGTAAGTATGAGTGACAAACTTTTTGCTTCTTTATTTTGCTCGTTGTTCTCGTCCTTAAGACGCGTACTTCACAATGAAAGTAATTTATCATTTTCTTTGAAGAGAACACAATTCCCTAGCTTTCCTCACCGCAATCAACCCATCTCAGGGTCACACTTTGAAACGAACATGGCGCTTGCTCTCGGGCAACTTTCCACTTCCTAATCATTTCTGTGCGATAATTGTAACTTTTCAAAGGACGATGTATTCGAAAAAGAAGAACTCCTCATTACACACAGAAGGCACATTGCTCTAAAGGACCTCGCTTCACCGCTACAATCAAGGGGTTATCAACACTTTCCAATTGTTTTGTACTTGCTCACATTGGCATAACTGATTAACAAATCTACTTCAAATGAATATCTGGGCGGATTTATATTTATATGTAATATGAGCAATTAATAAATATCTTAAGCAATATTGTTCAGATCGGATTAATGCCACCTATTGTAGATAGAACATTACATCCGTCGTAATATTATAGTCTAAGTAAATAAGGTACGTGTTGTTTAATGGTATATTATGTTAGAATATTATTATGTGGTGTCCGAAAATATGATAATGATGCTATATAAATACAAAGAAAGATGTATACCGGCTGGCTGCCCATTAAAAAAAATATATATCCGTATATCAAGGCACCAAAACGCTTTAATAGCAGATACCCGCCCCCATAGGCCAGACCTAGTAAAGAAATATCACAAGTAAAATAAGGTAATAATAATGTAACACAATATGTTAATTATGGGTAGTAGGATACATTGAAAGGGACGTTATCAAGGGCTAACCCTCTCAATATATCCCTCCAATAATCAACAGAGCTATCGGTTTCTGTTATCATCTGCCTGTATAACGTAGCCAAAAAGGTCATATTAAGGTCTAATGGTTAGGCATATAATTTAGTTGTTCACAGGCAAGATGACAATTAGCCCGACTGATAACTAACAAATATATAAAGAAAACATAAAAATGGAATTATATAGCATGGAGCGAAAAAGATAGAGAGAACCAATATCCATCCATAATTTTTTTATAATATGATACGTACGTACCAAAGAAGCAAAAGCTAACATAAGGAGAACGGAAGAAAGGTTAAAGTATAGTAATAGTGTGTGTGGGGGGAGGGGGGTGTAAATTAATGACTATGATTGATTATTCTATCTACTTCCTCTCTTATACCTTTCTTTATATTTTATTTTTGTTGTTTTATGTAGTATTTTATAACTTCCTTTACTTTATTAATTGTGATTTAATTAATTCTTCCTGAACTCGTCTATGCCCCCTTTTCTGTCCCCTCCCACTTTGCACCTGACTTGTTTTGTCTCCCAGAAGATTCTAGACTCGAAGGGGGTCTCAATATTTTAGGTATTCCTCCTCTGGACTGGCTGAAGTTCAAAATGACTGACACACACACTTAAGTACCAAAACATAATAATATTTATTGACATTATATACATTTCAATCAATATTTACGATTAACTGAGAACTTTATTATGTGTGGCTTTGTTAGACTGCTAGGCCTTAAATGTGTACATATCTTTCTAATTCAAACTACAGAATCTTCATACATATATATCATGTTCTTCGTGTGTGTCTCATCCTTGGGTTCTAACAAATCTAGCCGTTCATTACATCTCATAATCTTTACATCAGCTTTCCTACCAATCAACTGTCCTATTAGGTCTACAAGTGGCTTTCAGCGTGGTAGTAAACAATTTCAATTAACTATATACATTTTTATATTCCACTTTTGAACGCAGAGCAAGAAAAACAAGTATCCACTGCAACCACACTTCTGTTCTTGAAAAAATACAAAACATTTAGTGGTGTAGTATATAAATCAATTAATTTTCTAAACATTTCTAAGAAATTTTAAAACATTTTATGAATTCTTTGATAATTATTAATAATGCACAAAGGTTTTATAAAGTAATTTTTAAAGTTTTATATTCTCAGGCGAGAACTGCGGAAATTTGTGGAGTATGAAATTTCTAAAAGTCACAACAATAACGCAGGTGTCATTATTTTCTAAACCCAACTGAACGAGTGTCGATTTGTTGAAACCGTACCGAGTGATCACAAAGGACGTGTAGTTCTTTAGAGAGAACCAAGGTTTAATTTGCCGATCAGAAGTACATTATCGACGAACTTGTATGTGATTCCACCCTTGACTGACGTGGTCCAAAGACCTTGCCAGATGGTACTAAGTTCCGACCACATACGGCTCTTTTCCTACTTAATATTATTTTTACAGTTTGCAGTAATACCAGAAATCATATCGGCAAACTGAAGCACGCATTGCCGATAGAATTTCTGGAAACGTCTGAATCCGGGAAAGCTATAGTCGCACTCAGGCTGCTTCTGATAAGAAGCATTACCCCACCACCCCATCTGTCTACTCTATCCTTCCTAAATACATTATACAAGCCGTACTGAAACTCATCATCCCCACTTTCCGGGTGGCACCACGTCTCTGTAAGCCCTATTATGTCCGCGTTACTTGTTTTAACCAGCAGTTCGAATTCGCTCATTTTATTGACGACACTTCTAACCTTATTATATAAGATTTACTGTTCTTGTATACTTTTTTGTCTGCGTGGGTAGCACAGTAGTATCGTCAAACTCCTCCCAACACCGGGGGGAAAAGGCACGGGTTCGAATCCCGTCGATGATGCGAGGAACTTTAGTGGGCATTTTTCACTGCGCGGCTGAGTTAGTCGGTCTCAGGCGTAGATTGCCAAGTTTCTTTCCTCAGAAACAGGGGTTTTCTCGTCCACCAAATCGACCAGAGAACACACGCAATTTACAGAGACGAATATGGGTTAATGTAATCATTTACGGGCAACCCTAATATAGTATTTTTTTGTTCTTGTATATTTAACAACCCTAACACAACCCCTGAAGTTTTTAGGCTCTCTTCCCTGACATTAGCTACCCGTTCACTTGAACCGTTTCTGCCCACAGAACATCCAGATAATATGTCCAATTGGGGTAACAGATAACAACTCCTGAGGTATGTGCAAGAGTTACTTTGACCAATATTACCAGATAAACGCGTGTCAGTATTACTCACATCCCCCCTAACTAGCAGTTTCCCTGAACCTTTAAGGTATCCTCAGTAATACTGGAAAAGACTTTTGCACTACCTTTGTTGAAGTGTATCCCGTCTCTACAAAACAAATTCCTTCTACCTACAATTGTGGGCCATGCTGATAGAAATTTCCCCCTAAAGCCTTACAGATTCCTTCAAATCTTGAGTTAATCCACAAGGCTTTTAACCTATAATCCCTGCTATTGTACAGAGAAATAGAGTGGGCCAGTAAATCAGGGAGTCTTATAATGGGGGATTTTAACTTCCCAAATAGTGACTGGAACTTGTGGGTTAGTCACTCACACACTAGTAAGACTTTTGTGGATTTATTGGATGATTTTTTTTGTGCAGCAGCATGTTCGAGGGGCAACTAGAGAGGGTAATACTCTTGATCTGGTTATCAGCAGTGATCATTCGTGTATTAAGAATTTGCAGATAAAGAAACCCCTAGGTGGCAGTGATCACAGTGTGCTGAAGTGGGATTTACTCAAAGAGGTAACTACCGTCAGGGGTAAAGGAAAGGATTTTTGCTTCCGTAAAAGTGAGTGGACTGGTCTCAGACAGTTTTTAAATTCTGTACAGTGGGATCACAGCCACCTAGTGGTTTCTTAAATGGAATTCCCAAAGACGAAGGTACCAAAGGTTTTTATTTCAAATTATGACTTTCAAAAATCTTGCTTAAATTAATCGTGGATGCTACTAAAAGTTTCATACCTATTAAGAAATTTTGTTAAAGGTTTAGGCCTAAATGGTTATCAAATGAACTAATGAGACTCGTGACAGAGAAGAAAAATGTATGGGATGCATATAAAGAGAGAGTCGACACAGAAGCCTATGGCAGATATAAGCTAGTCTGTAATCAGGTCACAAAGGAGGTCAGGCAGGCAAAGGCAGATTACGAGAAATCTTTGCCAAATGATGCTAAGAAAAACAGCAAGGATTTCTTTACTTATATAAACTGTAAAAGGAAGGGGATGAATCTGATTGGTCCACCTCACATCGATGGTTCGACTGTTGATGATCCTGCTCAGATAGCAAACAAACTGAATGAGTATTTTGCCTCTACATTCACACGTGAGGAATTATTAAGGTTTGAAAATGGAGGAAGGTTATCGATTGTAGCAGGGTGCTTAATGATTTTGTAATAACTGAGAGCAAAGTGGAGGAGAAATTGTTGAAGTTAAGCATCAGAAAGGCACCTGTGGTGGATGTAATATATCCAGTTATATTAAGGGAGGCGGCAAAGCAACGAAGCAAACCCTTAGCAATAATTATGAGAGCATCCTTGGACTCAGGGGAGGTTCCCACGGACTGGATGTGCAAATGTATTCACAATTCACAAAGGGGAATCGAAGGGTGACACGAGTAATTACAGACCAGTTAGTTTAACGTCTGTTGCGGGTAAAATAATGGAGTCACTGGTTAAAGATGCATTGCAGGATCATCTAGACAAGACTGCAGCAATAATTCAGACACAGCATGGGTTTGTTAAGGGAAAGTCTTGTCTGACAAATTTGATAGGATATTATGATGTGGTTACAAAGGAACTTGATGCAAAAAAGAATTTTGATATCATATATTTGGATTTCAGGAAAGCTTTTGACACTGTTGCGCATGGAAGACTATTGTACAAATTGGAGCAGAATGGTATTAAGGGTAAGTTGCTACAATGGATAAAGGGGTGGTTGAGTGGGAGAAGACAGAGGGTGGTAATCAATGGGTGCTGCACTTCTTGGACTAATGTTATTAGTGGAGTCCCACAGGGTTCGGTGTTGAGTCCACTGTTGTTTTGTATATTTATCAATGATATTGATGAAGGTATATCGGGCTTAGTGTCGAAGTTTGCAGATGATAGAAAGGTTGGCACGGTTGTTAATGACAGTAATGACAGTGTGCTACTGCAACAGGATCTAGATAATTTGGGCAGATGGGCTAAGAAGTGGCAACTGAATTTTAACATTGACAAATGCAAAGTTGTTATTTGTTGTTGTTATTTGGTGTTTTAGGAGCATTAGCAACTAAGGCCATATTGCTCCGGGATATGCGGTGGTCATTCCCTGACCTTTCCGCATTTTTCGTATTTGGTGGTGACGGGCTCGAACCCCAAATGCAAAGTACTGCACATGGGTAGACGTAACCCCAGAGAAACGTACCAACTGTGTGGCACTACACTTAAGGTGGTAGAAAATGAAAAAAGACCTGGGAGTAATTGTGCAGTCAGATATGAAGTTTTCTGAGCAATGCAGACAGGCTGCCAGGGCAAGTCATGGGGTTTTGTCAATGATATATAGGAATTTTTCTAGCAGGGAAAAGGAGGTGATTGTCCCTCTGTATAAGGCAATGGCCAGGCCACGCCTTGAGTACTGCGTACAGGTCTGGATGCCTCATTTTAGGAAGTATATAGATTCGTTTGAGCGTGTACACAGAAAGGCAACAAGATTGGTGAGGGGAACGTAGGGTTACTCTTACCAAAAGAGGCTTAAGTTCTGCAAATTGCAGCGGCTGGTGACTAGGCACCTGCGAGGTGATTTGATTGAGGTGTATAAGGCCTTGAATGGATTGAGCACGCTGAATTCTGATGGGATCCTTGCACTTGTTCAGATTACGAACCTAAGGGGGCATAAATTCAAATTACGAAAAGACAGATGTAGAATAGATGTGTGGAAATTTTCCTTTAGCCAGCGGGTGGTTAATTTCTGGAACAAACTTCCATCTGTCGTTGTGGAAGTTGATAGGGTGAATAAATTTAAGGAGGAACTGGACAGGCATTTGAAGGGAATGGTATGATTTTTTTTGCTGATGCTGCATAAGCTCATACACTTGCTTTCTTGCATCACATGCCACTACTACTACTACTACTACTACTACTACTACTAACGTGTCTGGCAGAATTGCAGACCTAGCCATTGTGGCCTAGCTCTTCGGCATTTCCTCAGTATGGTCCTGTATTTTTCCAACAAATCGTGAGATTGTGTACGTTTAATGTCATTAGTCCCCACATGAATAATAATATTCTCTTTACCTCCCTTAAAATCTGACAATCTGTTGGTGACATCATTAATAGTTGCTCCCGGAAGACACACCGTGGTTCTTCTGCACCTATCAAATTATAATGGGAATCAAACTGTTAGATAAGAAGAAAAACACATGGATTACGCAGCAATACAAATAAAGAACATTCTTATCAAAACTAAAGAACTAAAATGGTCTTGGACAGAGAAATAGAGTGGGCTACTCTATTTCTCTGCCCAAGACATGAGTCTGCGCGTGTAGCACAGTGGTATCTCACCGTCCTCCCCACACCGGGTGGAAAAGGCCTGGGTTCGAATCCCGTCGATGACGCGAGGAACTTTAATGGTTTTTTTTTCACTCACTCCGTGGCTGAGTTAGTTGGTCTCAGGCGTAGATAGCAAGGTTTTTCTCCCCAGTAACTGGGGTTTTTTCGTCCAGCAAAACAGGCAAATCAGCCATGGAACATACGCAATTTACAGACACAAATACGGGTTTATATATTTAATTACGGGTAACCCTAAAATAATAATTTATGCCCAAGACATGATGAGAAATGGACTAAGAAAATAACAGAACGGTACCCAAGAGGAGCTAGAAGAAAACCTGGAAGACAACGGCGGAGATGGATAGATGAAATTCATCAGTTTGTGGGTAGTAAATGGATGGCCAGTGCTCAAAACAGAAGGAACGGGAAAGTTGCTGGAGAGGCCTTCATCCTGCAGTGGATTGAAAATGGGTGATGATGATGATGATGATGATGACATAGCTAATTGGAAGGCAAATTGCTGCCAACCATTAGAGGATATATCATCCTGCCAAGTAACTGCATCTTTCAGGACTACTCCGCTCCTTGTCATCCTGCTGGCGAAAAGTGTAAGTAGGCACTTCTGTAGTTACTTCGGCTTCATTTCTTCATTAGCGGTTCGACAGTCATCTGTTTACAGGTGAAAACGTGGATGGAAGAAAGGTCAATTACAACTATTAGCTGGCCAGAAAACAGCCAGGATGGAACTGAATCCCATACAGAACTGTTGACATTGTGTCGAATCTGCAGCTGCCGGAAAGAAACCAAAGACCCTTCGTGAACTTCATAATTCGTGTTTGGAACGACGAACTATCAGTTGATTATCTTCAGAAATTGATTTTGTCAATGTCTCGATGGTCTCCTGCTGTCATCAGAGCCAGAGGTGGGCGGTTTAACTAAATATTAATTTGCAACTGGTGAACTTTTCATTTTGTTTTCCATTTCAAATGATAAACTGTAGCAAAAACTGAGAGCTTCTGATAACATTTCAGCCGTAATTGTCTTGTTTACCAAAAATGTTGTATAAAGGTTGCGAATGCTCACTTTGGAATATTTTGACAGCATGCGTAAAATATTACTTAGCATTGCCTTAACTATTAATAAATACCTTTTGTTTATATTTCTATGTCATTAATGTAAAATACCATCGCGAAAAATGGTTATAAATGTGAAATTGCTTTTCGTGATGGACTAGGAGAGTTGGAAAAAGAAGGCTTCCTATAAAGAGACCAAGGCAATCTCTGTATTATTCATTTATGGTTACAAAGCATATAGGAGATGTTGAGCGTATAATAGCTCTTATTACACTAAATTACTTTCCTTGTATATTTGACTTCGTATTACGCTTCTCCCTGTCCGTTTCAAAATTAAAGCAATATATATATATATATATATATATATATTCGTGTTTTTATTTCACTCATTCGTTTATTAGGATGCAGAATTTGTAAATCAATTATCTGTATGCATTACATTCCATAAAATTGTAATTATCGGACATGACCTTGTAAGAGGTTAACAAGTCTGTTTTCACTCTTAGAAATATTGGAAGGTGATTGAGATTCCTTCCTCAATATATATTCTTTGGTGTTTAGCAATCACGTGTTCTAATTTATATGTATCTTCAGATGGTTTTCTGCAATTTATGATTATGGCCCTGAGCGCTGCAAAACAGAATAAAAAAGTAATTTAGGTCAGTTGTAATCTGTGCTTCTAACGTGCCCATACAAAAGAAAGAAAATATACTGCTTTAAGTTTTTCACTGATATTTTAACCTTGCTGTCGTTACTTGAAGATGTATAGAAGATGGTTTTGTAATAGCTGTGGAGATATTTATATGAATTGTATTCATTCTTACAGACTGAGTAATTAATTGCTTAAATTCACGGGTACAGAATCTATGATATCCTTTAAATGTTGCAGCCACGTACTCTATATGGGAATAGAGTAATAAAATAATATAAGTAATCTCTTTCCATCACTCACAAATTTGTTGGTAAAATTATCATCTCTCTCTCTTACCTAAGCAGCTTGCATAACCTTCCGCGATGTGCTGAAATATTAAGCGAGCTAATGGGTGAAATTCCTTCTAGGTGATTACATGTGAAGTGGCCCAATGTTTAAGATGGTCCCTGCTCTACCATCTGTTCAATTTTGTTGAAACTTGGAGTAGATGTTTAAACAGGTTTACAAAGAAGCTGAGCAAAAAAAAAAAAAAATCAGTTCAAAATATAGTATGCTTGAGGCACCAGGACCTTTTTTGTGGAGGTCACTTGTGTTACACGGACCAAATCACAAAAAAAATTCAGTTTTAAGCGTTACTGTTGCACAACATTGAGAGGTACTGCTCTGAAACTCGGTATACCTAGTTAACATTTGACAGAGAGTGCAAAATGTTTGGTGTCCAGGCTCGAAAACCTTCACATTTATTACAATGCGGTCTAAAATTGGCACCAAAAATTTGTCGCGATTAATTTAAGCAAGACTTTTGAAAGTCATAATTTGAAATAAAAACCTTTGGTACCTTCTTCTTTGGGCATTCCATTTAACAACTGCATGAATTCAGCCTAATAAACAAACCGCTTTGCTGGCGCTATTAGTCTTGACTACAATTTTTATGGATAATACTAATAATTTAAAATGTTTGAGGAAGCTGAAGAACCAGGCTATGTCTGTTTTTCCTTGGCGGTCCATTATGCTGTGGTTATTTTAAAACAAGATTAACCATATGTTTGATTATTTTTTGAAAATGATATTTGATAATTTTTTCGAGTAATATTCGAAAAAAAAAAAAAAGAAATCATAGTTTCGTTTGCTATAACTTTATAGGATGGGAAATTTAAGTGACGAAATGACCAGTGAGAAGGATTCTTTCACGCTCGTTGATTCGTGCTTGAAAAAGTATAAGGAAGTGAAGCAGACAAAATCTTAAGAAAAGCGAACAGTTGGTAAATTTCCATTCATTAACTATAAGCTTTTCTACGAAATTAATTTATTAATTCTATTGGTTTCGCTTTTCGATATTTCTCTATTTTTCGAGGCAATGATATCAACACCAGCCCCTGTATATGTTGCTATCCAGTCGAACTACAGAGCTATACGGTTCAGCACTGCCGGAATATTGCTATAATTTATTTTTCATTAAAATGAAGAAAGAAAGGTCTCATAGTGTTAAGATCGGGCGCCACCTGTGGTTTCCCGCATCTGTGCCATATATACACTGTGGAGAAATACACGGTGCCACTGTAAATGCCAGAAGAGTGTCGTGTGCTGAATGTGCAGTATTGTGTTGGGTTCTGCTGGGTGTCCCGACATTTGGCCACAGGGGCCCCTGGTGGGACCCCACTTTGCCCGCAAACACAAACAGGAGGTAGCCAAGCTGCCCATAATTCTATTGTCTGCCTAGTTTCTGTCAGAGTCGCCTCAACCTCAAAAAGGGAAAAAAGGGCAAAGGAAAAGTGAGAAAATAAAAAAATGGCTTATATACCACGCCACCCACTAAAATAAAAAAATAAATTAATTAATTAAAAAATGAAAAAAAATTAATAATAAAAATGATTAACAATAATAACAAATATCAAAATAAATAAATTAAAAAAAATAAAATAATCATAAGAAGAAAATTTTTAAAAAAATATATTTTTTATATATATATTTTTAACATTGACTAATGTAAAGTACTACATATGGGAAACAGTAACCCTAGAGTGATGTATCAACTCTGCGGTACTACACTGACAGAGGTAGAGAATGAAAAGGATCTGGGGGTGGTTGTGCAGGCAGATGTGAAGTTCTCTGAGCAGTGCAGACGAGCTGCAAGAGTAGCTCATGTTGTCTTGTCAATGATATACAGGAATTTTTCTAGCAGGGATAAGGAGGTGATTGATTATTCCCTTGTATAAGGCAATGGTCAGGCCACCTTGAGTACTGTATACAGGTCTGGAGGCCTCATTTCAAGAAGGATGTAGAGCTGCTGGAACGAGTACAGAGAAGGGCAACAAGATTAGTGAATGGAACAAAGGGTTGCTCTTACGAAGAAAGGCTTAAGTTTTGCAAATTACAGAGTCTGAAGACTGGGCACCGGCGAGATGATCTGATAGAGGTGTATAAAGCCTTGAATGGTTTGAGCAAGCTCAGTGCTGATAGGAGTCTTCCGCTTGCTCAGAATAATCACCTGAGAGGGCATAAATTCAAATTGAGGAAAGACAGATATCGGATAGGTGTGAGGAAATTTACCTTTAGCCAGCGGGTATTTGGTTTGTTGAACAGACTTCCATCACTTGTTGTGGAAGTTGATACCCTAAACAAATTTAAAGCTCAGCTGGACAGGTATTTCGAACGAACGGACGGGTGAAATGGGAGTGGTGGTTTTTTTTTTTTTTAAGGCTGATGCTGCATAAGCTTGCTTTCTTGCATCAAATGCCTCTACTAATGCTAATGCTAATATATATATATATATATATATATATATATATATATATATATAATTATTAATAAATAAGAAAAAAGGAAATAGGATAAAAAAGGTATTCAGTAGATGAAATGGTTTCAGTAAATGAAAGATTAATAAGTCAGGTATGACAGATGCACCTAAAAGTGAAAAGAAGCACTACAGGATGCAAGAGTATATATAAGTTGTATTGGTGTATTGAATTAAGTTTGCATAAATGGATGTGAAAGTTACACAAAGTGCCAGTAGCTAGAAGGGTGAGGATGTTTGAAAAATAATTGTGGTAAATTTGTGAAACAATGTTAATATCCTAAAAGTTATGATGGATTAAGAAAATTATGGGCTGAATTTCTAAGCCACTAGAAAGTTAGAGAACTGTAAAGTAAAATTAGTACAGAGAACTGCTAATAAACCAAAAATAAAAGTAAAAAGTGGTACAGCTGTCATCAGATGTGGGGGGATATATTTAGATAATGGTCGAATATAGGTAAGGCAAATGTGCTCGATTTGATGTCAGCCGAAACACATATTGATACATGATGACATCTGTACCATTTGCCAAGTGGGCAGCAGCAGCAGCAGTGCGTAGCAAACGCTTTCTTGATTAGACCGTGGTTCGAGCCTGTGCCCAACGGATGCGGAAAGGTCAGGGATAGACCGCTGCATATCCCCGGAGCAATATGGCCTTAGTTGCTAATGCTCCTAACAACAACTGTACTACATTGGTATTTTGCTGTACTAAGTTTCTTTAGAGTTCTCCCGCCTTCTATTAGGCTTAGTAATTTAGCCCATAGTTTCCTTAATTCATCATAACTTTTATGATATTAACATTCTTTCACCTTTCTACTACACTTCTTTTTCAACTATCCTCACACTTCTAGTTACTGGCACTTTGTGTAACTTTCACGTCCATTTATGCACGTTTTATTCAATATGTTAATACAAACTTATATATATAAAATTGATGTCATAAAATTAAAAGCAAGACTAAAGACCTATGTCTAGTACAAGCAACAAAATGAAATAAGTTAATAATGCAGTAGTAATAATAAAGGAGATTTCACAGTTTATGAAATCAAGGATTGTATTAAACACTGACAATCCTTGATTTCATGAAGTGCAAAGATGCTATGACATATATTCCACGCTGTCGCTGAGAGATAAGCTTTGCTTCCTTTGCTAATACAAATATTAGTATCTTTCTTACAATTAAACCTCCAATATCAAAATTCAGATAATTTTGATACTAGAGTTTTAAGAAAGATATTGATACAGATTTATATTTAAATATTCGATAAACCATTATTTCTAGATTTAAATGATTTAACTATTCGATAAACTTCGATTAATATCAATACATTATTCGTATTAAATAACGTAAGTTATGAATTAGTTATTAATTAGCTATTAACAGTGTTTTTTTTAAGATTTCATTCATTAAATATTTCCTAGTTGTATCAATTATTACGATAAATTGCTTTAAATGTTCTTTCGGAAATCGGTGGAATCGCACTCCAGCTTTGTTACAAAAGAAATACTTCTTTCTGTCCACGATGTCTGAGACAATTACACATAATAACGATAATTATAATTATAATAACGATAAAAGCAACGTAAATCGACCTTGCTGCGCTCCATTAACACTAATCAAACTCAAATACGTAACGGCTTTATAAGCATTGGGCATGCGCGTTACTACTCTCTGGGTTTTTATGGCTGCGTTAGTTCCATATTAATACAATGATGGCGCTGGCAGTAATTGAGCAAGTGTCCACTCTGTATCTACTACTCTGTGTCCACACATTTGGAAAGATGCGTAGCTAATATTATCATCATGATGCGGTTGTGAAAGCCTTTCATTTCAGACACTAACTGCAGCGCCATCATTGTATGAACATGGAACTAACGCAGCCATAAAAACCCAGGGAGTAGTAACGCGCATGTCCAATGCTAATAAAGTCGTTATTGTATTTGGATTTGATTTGATTTCTGTTAATGGAGAGTAGCAAGCTCGATTTACATTACTTTTATCGTTATTATAATTATTTGTGTAGTTGTCTACTGGCATCGTGGACAGAAAGTATTTCTTTTGTAACAAAGCTGGAGTGCGATTCCACCGATTTCCGAAAGAACATTTAAAGTAATTAATCGTAATAATTAATACAACTAGGGGAGATTTAATGAATGAAATGTTAAAAAAAACCAGTTAATAGCTAATTAAATGAATCGTAATAATTAATACAACTAGGAGATATTTAATGAATGAAATGTTAGAAAAAAAACATTGTTAATAGCTAATTAAATGAATAATGTATTGTATTAATCGAAGTTCTGAATACCAACATCGCATTAAAATCATCGCGATTTAAATTACCCGCATGACTGCAAACGGACATCGGTTTAAGGACGTGATAAACCATTTAATGAAAGCCTCTCCAAGTTGGTTTATGCTGTCAGGTAAATTTTTGTAATTTGGAAGCCGTGAATTATTTGTTTATTTCGCTAATTATTTCCATAAACATCGACTTTTATTATTTTTTTTTTTACTTGCATAAACTGATTTCATTGCTTACGTTGCAGGACCAACGAACTTCATCCTATAGTGGGCATATTGCCAAAGACTTATGAAAGTATATGTAAGCTACGTTAATCGGTAAAAATATCCCCGGTTAAAAATGGATTAATTGTACAGTCGAATTTTGTGATTCGGTGAAGGCGAGAGCTTTTTCTTTCTGATTGATTTGTGTCGTCGAGGTGGGGGTCTTGGCTGAGGTAGGGTGTTTTCTCCCTATCCAGCTGTTTTAAAATCGGTAAGCGAGTTCGTGATTTAAAAACATCGTCAAGTAGCGAGAAGCACCCTAGACGCTAACCGGTATATTTTTACCGGGGGATATTTTTTCCGGGATTCGTAGGCTACACATCGACATTCGGTTTGTTCTTCGTTACACGAATGCACATCAACTATTCTGCCTTTTTCTTTTTCTAAAATTATATTCATCCCCAGTTATATAGTTCAGTATCAAGTTTTGTTTTTCATGTAATTTATTAATAAATGTGTTGTGGATGAAATTTTAATGTGATTCAGATGTGGAATATTTGTATATTTTATAATCATATTTTAAACCTCTCTACATAATTCTCTCACATTATTGACTTATTATTTTCGTTTAATCAATCTTTTTGTTTATTTTGCCATTTTAACTGTTTTTGGTAATAAAGGATATATTTATAAATGCTCGCAGCAGAACGAACTTTGCCTTTACCACTAGTTGACTTGGCATTGCACTACTTTCATATGGATAATATTGAAGTACTGCAATACCAAGAAGAATAATCTGGTTTTTTTTTTTTACCCTCAGTAAGTATGGACAGTGTCCACAGACTGTTGGTGGCCAAATTTAAGATACGAGTTAAAAATAATAATAAAAAGAGTAGAACTTGACAAAAGATAAAGATCTGGAAATTGCAGAATCAAGAGATAGGAGAGCAGTTAGTATTAGTTACTAAAGTGCCCTCGAACGTTTACGTCATGCCGAATGTTCCCAGAAACTTTATCTTCTAATTAAGAGCTATTTCTCTAACAGATTTATCACCGTCGGATCTAAGTTTCAGACAAATTTTGCATCAGTTCATTCCCTTGAGGAGGGTGTCCTCCTCAAGGCTCCATTTTGAGATCAGTTTTCTGAAACTGTGTTTTGCAAGGTTGGATTACCAGAAACTTTGACAAAGTGAAGATCATCGCGGATGATTTGACAGTCCTTGTTAGTGCCAATTCAAGATGTTCAATTGAAATATCTGCTGAGAAAGTTTTATCTGATCTTGAACAATGGACAGTTGAAAATAAGTTAAATTAGTCGTACCAAGACAAAAATTATGGTCCTTGGCTCTAAATTGGACATTCATCGACCACCAAGAGTTAAAATAAACAATACAAAAATACCTCTACTAACGGATATTAAATTTTGGGAATAGCTATTGACAGCAGGTGAAAATTTCTCCTTCATTTATCAGAAAGTTCACTGACGCTATTGTCAGAGTTTCTAGAACTGAGAGTGGTCTTTCTAGACGATCTTTAAGCATTTAATATAACTCTGTGTTTCTCCCTACGGTTGCCTATGCTGTTGGCGCTTGGTTGCATAGGGTGCGAACTATAAAATTTCAATCAAAATTGATGTTAATCCACCGTACAATGTTACTTTGCATTTTCTAACGGTTTCAACATCTTAAACCGTTTCATCACGGTTTCAACTTAGGAATTTATCTTGATGACCGTCTTAAGTTTAATTACCACGCAAAATATGTACTTCAGAAAATAAAAGCTATGACCTATAAAATTATTAAGATTACCAGGAGTACTTTTGGTGTAAAGAAATCTTCCATTAAATTATACTACTCTTGTATATTTATACCAATTGTGTGTTATGCTGCTGGGGACTGGGGATACAGAATCGGGAACTCCCTTGTTCAAAAATATCTTATCCAAGCACAAAGATTCTTTCTTCTCGCTGTAAGTAGAGCTTGTCGAACTGTCTCTACAGCTGCTCTCCAGGTCCTCAGTCATCGACTGCCAATCCAATATGAAGTAATGTTACACAATCTTTTATATTGTAGAAGAAAAACTGTTCCTGCGATTGTAAACGGTATAACATATAATACTGACTTGCAAGAAAAGGTAGACATTAAAAGAATGAGAAATGAATGTTGTAGAGCGTGGAAAAATACCTGGTCTACCTCTACTTTGGGTAGGGAGACCTTTAAGTTTTTTCCCGAGGTTGTTGATTACGACAAGAAAATGGACTGGTTCAATCCTGGTTTATACGTTACGTTTTTATATACCGGTCACGGAAGTCTTAACTTTAAATTGTTCTCACTAGGATTAAGTAACACTCCTCTCTGTAGTTGCGGTGCTCAAGAAACTGTTGAGCATCTCGTCTTTCATTGTCCTCTGTACGACGATTTAAGACTAGACTTTCAACTTCTCACAAATGTATTTGACTGCTCCGAACTGCCAAGATTGGTTAACTGTTCTGAATATTATACTGCCTTCTCCACCTATGCAGAGAAATTGTTTAAACGGAGGAAAAGAATTCTTGCTCCTGAGGTTCAGTAAAATGCTAGACTGCTTCTTTGAATTACTCTTACCTGATGTATTGATCAGTCTGCTGGACTCCGAAGCCCAGTATTTATTTATGTACCGCCACTGTATATAGTCTTTTTATGTACCGCCACTGTATATAGTCTTTTATGTATAATTAATCACTGTACTCTTTATGTATAACTAATCATTGTACTTTTATGTATAACTAATCATTGTACTTTTATGTATAACTAATCATTATAAATTGTACCCAATGTATAGATTACTTTCAGCGGTGAATAGGGGAAACCCTGGAGCCCGCCAAAAAAAAATAATAAAATACTTTGACTTGACTTTGGTTTCAACATCTGCTTTGGCAGGTTTTAGCTGGGTCATTATCAATCGATGTCTCTATAATTTTCAGTCTTGTGTTACCACCTGAAACGTCAGATTTACAATCAGATCCTTGGAATTTCTATTAACAGTAAAGTCGACGTTAAAGCTGAACGATAAAGAATTTGAGAAGTGTTGATCAATTTGTGAAAGTGAAGGTAGGTTATTGTAACCTCCTTCAAACAGGTGTGAAATCCGTGAAAAATATATGTGAAATTATTTATCAGCCTCAATACATAAAAGTAGATACAGAAATATCGCAATTATATTAAATGAATTCGATTGCTATGAAAAAACGAAATAAAATTAAATTAAATTGAACACATGGATGAAAATTACAACAAACATTCAAGAAGCTGAAAGTATTGAAACTGAATTACTCCGTCCGAATGTGATAAAGGCTCTGAAATCATAACAGAACATGTGTGGAATACCTTAAAACAACATAATTCACCTCTTCGCATTTCTAAACATGAAATGTGTCGGTGTAGGTTTGTGTCTGTTCTTGTGTCTGACCGCTTAGTACTCAGAAGCATTAATCACCTGGAGAAATGAATCTGGGCACTCGTTCCCTCCACGGGAAGGTGGGCTACTCGATGTAAAGCTTGTACTGTCTCTAAAAGAGTCTGACCCACCAGGTGTTGCCTACATGTTCGCCAAGATCGCATGGGGATCCATTAAAGACGGACAAACAAAAGAGAAAGCAGTGAGAAAGAAAAACCGTGATGCAGTGAATTTAAAATAAATAAAATTAAAATAATAATAAATGAAAAGTCGCGTAGAGGCTTAGTTGCTGCGGTTTTTTTCATTAAGAGAGAAGTGTGCTGTAAGCAGGAAGGAAGTCACCGTGATGACGGACATCCTTTGAGGATGTAAAGGAAAGGTAAAAAGAAGAGATGAGAAAGGTCGTCCAAGAGCTACGTCAACAAAAACAGACCTCTCTAATAGCAAGATGAGACCCTACGTCCTCTCATTAACTTTGGCAGGAGGTTGCTGCGGTCACAGGTGAAAATATTTCCAACCGGACTGTTAAGATGGCTTAATTAAAGTGGACTGTACGCAAAGAAGACTGGTTTCTGTCCAATTAACCCCACACCAAAATTCTGATATTTCTAATTAATTCTCAAATCACACTAGTCTTTCCTTTCTTTATAGTTTCAGTTAGTCTTCCGAATATCGTGTGTGTGTGGAGTTTCTTAAAGGTCTCCAGGTTAAAAATTTTATGAGAATTCCCAGAAGTTATCTCTTTCTGCGCTGGCTGGGAATCTTTCCCCAAACGTTCTCTTTGTCCCTGTCCTGTATAACCCACGTCAGCCTCAAACTGGAGAGAAAGCAAGTCATGACCTACAAATTCCCTATGAAATTATGCAGTTAATGTTACTTACGATTAGAAATTTGTGTACTATTTTATAATGAAACAATTAATGCAGTGAGAATCGTGTAGTGTGAGTAATACAACCGGTATATGCTGCCATCTATCGACAGTGCATCGAACTACTATCAGCTGTCCTTCGAATTAATGATTCACGCCCGAGACCGCCATAATTATGCATTGTGTTTGCACACTTTGATGACTTCTTATTTTGCATTTAGACCCTCATTGCTCTCTTTTATTTAAGTTATTCACAAGCACTACATTAATTTTTACTGTTACTATATTAAACCATATTTGTTCAAAATCAGTACATAAATTTCACTCAGATTTCGGTCCGTACTCGTGGCGCCATCTGTTATTAGGATTAACCATAAAATACAAATGCTCAGTTTTCCAATGATATTGTGGACTTCTGTGGACCTAAGAGGAACGGCAAAGTGTGAGGAAGTAAACTGAGCTGCGTCTGGGTAACATCCTATAGAGTGTAGTGATTCCTGTGGATTCAAATATTGATTCAAATATCTTGTTTCAAATATGATATTTATCCACGTAGTGTAAACAGGAAGCTAAGCAGCTGCGAATGTCTTTTATAAACGGTGATTTTAACCTGGAGAGACATTGACTGGCGCACTAACGACAATTTTGTGGATTTGTATTTGTTGGAGGATTGTTTTCTACAGCAGCACATTCGAGAGGCAATAGGAAGGACTAAAAGCTTTCCTGTCATTATCACAGTTGTGAAATTCTCTACAGTAGGACCACCAGAAAATTCTAAATTCCACCAGCATCCAAGGATTTAATTTTGGGAGCAACCAAACCTCGAGGTTAAAGCCCAAATGGACGTCGGATGAACTAATGAGTCTAGTGGCAGTGAAGAAAAATGCATTTGGTGGATATAAATTATCAGTTGACGCAGAAGCCTATTTTGGATATAAGCAGGTCAGTAATAAAGTTAAGAAGGAGGTTAGACAAGCGAAGGCACATTACGAGAAATCTTTAGCAAAAAATGCTAAGAAAACAGCGAAGGCTTCTTAAATTCTATGAACTTCAGAAGGAAGGGGCTGAATCACGTTGGTCCACTTGATATCGATGGTTCGACTGTTGACGATTCTGCTGAGGTAGTTGAGAAACTGAACGAGTATTTTGCATCTACATTCGCACGTGAGGAATGTCTGTACGGAAGTGGAGTGCAAAAGCTTATTTTACTCCAACAGGAGGGAGCTAAAAGATTTTGTAATAACTGAGAGATAGAATTGGAGGAGAAACTGTTAAAGTTAAACATAAGAAAGGCATCTGGGGTTGAAGGAATCTATCCAGTTACACTGAAGGATTCAGCAAAGGAATTAAGCAGATCCTAGCCATAAATATGAGCATCGTTCGACTCAGAGGAGGTACCCACTAAATGGAGATGGGCCACTGTATCTCCAATTCACGAAGGGTGGTGAATGGGTGGCGCAAGTAATTATAGACCTGTTAGTTTAACTTCTGCCCCAGAGAAAACAATGGACTCACTAATTAAAGAAACTTTGCAGGATCACCTAGACAAGACAAATAGCACAGCTGTCAACAAGAAAAAACTAGAGATGACACACCGATCGATACTACTGATAATGACAAGAGCTTGCTGCACTGTGAGCACGCACGCGCTCCAGGTCCTGGCGGGATGCCTACCCCTGGACTTGGAGATTGCGTGCTGGGGGGTTGCTCTACCAACATTCCAAAGGAAAAATAGTCTCTCATATAGGATTCACCACAGACCCAACAAACTCCAAAACCGTGGAGAACAGACGGATTTTGCAACACGTAAAATCACTATGGCAAAATCGCTGGAACCTCACTAACAAAGGCTCCATTACTAAGAAGTTTATACCGGATGTAGGACAAGTTTATCCACTCTCCCCAGCCTGGTTTTCGCCCGGACTCAAAACTACCTACCTATTGACCGGACATGGCTCGTTTAGAAAGAGGCTATATGACTTTGGAATCTCAGCTACTCCGCGGTGCTCCTGTGGACAGGAGGAGGAGTCCTGGGAGCACCTGGTATACGAGTGTGACCAATACGAGGACCTCAGATGTCAACTATACACCAAGATTCACTCGCTTCTTCGAAACCAGGAGAACATCGTTCTACAAGAGGAAGAGACCTACAAAGCATTCACACTTTTTGCGCAAAATCTGTTCACAAGACAACGGACCCTCCCTTTCCCTTGAGTGGAGGTGTTCCAAAAGTTCACAAATCCATGAATAGGACAATATCAATCACGAGACAACAGCCATTCCTCAATGGAAACACAACTAAGACTCTGACTCAGCTTGTTCAAAGACACCACAGAAGACCAGAAGAACCCCATCTTGCCTTGTTGAGCACCTGGACTAAAGGACATCCAAGGTTGTCATATGACTCAACATACACTGTTTCTCTCTTGAACGGTGCTTTCTTTCCCTTCCCGTGGGGAGAGGGGGCTTTGCCCCACTCCTTCCCTTCCCCAAATCTCTTCCCTCTGGTGGAGCACGGGCCTGCTCCACTGAAATTGCGGGGCCATCCTCTCTATCGGCCCATTACTTCCTTTCCTTCCCTCCAGTCTTCAGTCTCCCCACCCCCTTCACTGTTGACTTTCACAGCGTTTTCAGCCCTACGCGTCCAAATTTAAGTACAGTGTACATCAAAAATTTCCTGCCCGATCCATTTAGGCATATAGAAAATATTATTTCAGCGTATAGCCCCTCGCAAGCATCTAAATTATTCTAACAAACGCTAATAACTAACCGCGAACAGCACTTTTTTTTTTTTTTTTTTTTTAGGTTCTAGCCACTGAAATCCCAGGAAAGTAGGTGGCAGAACCCGCCAGAGTACTATACAGGTAACACCCAGTCGGCCTCCCCGTGGCGAGGTATGGTAACGTCGGGTCCCATTAGGGGCCCGGCGGCTAACAGGCTGGAGGAACAAGGGCACAACATGCTACATACCACATGACCCATATACTTTTAAATCCCTGGCTTGTCCGATACAGTGTACATATGCGGAGATGGGAGAAATCCCAGGAGCCGTTAGACCCAAATATACCTATACCTATACCTAGACAAGACAAATGGTGAGGAACTTGAAAACTTCATCCTTTCCTCCAGACTACAAGTACTCAACCAGCCTGGAAATCTCCCCACATACAGTAGCACCCTCTGGGAAAGTACCATCGACTTGACCCTGACCACGCGGACTATTTCTGGAAAGTTCAGCAAGTGAAGGTTAGTGAAGCATGGACCACTTCTGACCACAGCGCGATCACCTATTCTCTTGGCCGCTCCGTGGACCGCGTTCCCCCAATACCAAGGGATGTAGTGCGATTCTGCACAACGAAAGCTGACTGGCCACGCTTTCAAGCTGAACTTGTAAGAAGACTTCACGAAGGTTCCTCACAACTTTATTTTATTTTATTTTTATTTTATTTTATTAATAACAAGATACATACCAGGTAACCATTAACAGTGTATCTGAGATCAGATCAATAAACATAATAACAATAATGTGAAATCCTACAGGACGATAAACATTGATATAGATTCAAACAATAAAAGCATATGTACAAAAGAGGATTGTATTAAGTTAAGTTACCGGTAAAACAAGTAATAATTAATCCGTTAGAGAATAGAAAAATAATATAACAAATAATAATAAAGTACAATAATTAGATGTGAGCTAGTCACTTTGCAGCTTAAGAGAAGAGGCAAACTTGTGGATGGAGTTCATCAGTGGTTGGGAGTTGTCAAAGAAGTCAATGAGGGAGTCATTTGCTGATTTGCTGATTCTGTTCAGTGGACTGAACTTCATAAAGTCCGTGTTGGCAGAGTCAAGGCGAAACGGTGTAAGGTTCCTGACTTGTCTACAAGGAGCATTGAAGTTTAATTTACTCAGGATATCAGATGCTTCGTAAATTCCAGTGATTACTTTGGCTAGAAGGGCGATGTCAGCAGTAACTCTTCTAGTGCACAGAGGCCTCAGATGAAAGTAATCACACAGCGATTCATAATACACTGAGTGATAGAATAGAGGATTGCGGTACGTAAGGTAACGGACAAACTTTTTTTGGACTGCTTCAATTTTGTTAGTTAAAGTCTTTGTGTGAGGATTCCAGATGGGTGAACTGAATTCGAGGATTGGCAGAACAATAGTTTTATAGAGGATAACCGCATATCTGTAGCTTTTGAAGTTGTATGTGTTCCGTTTGATGAATCCCAGTGTTTTGAATGCTTTGCTGGTGATTTTAAGGACATGGGCATCGAATTTAGCACTGCTGGAAAAGAGAATACCCAAGTCGTTAACTTGATCACGCCTTTGGATGATCACAGAGTTAACAGTGTACTCCGTATTTATTAGTTGTGGAGATCTGCCGGATGAAAAAGAGATTACTTTGTACTTCGAGTGGTTAGCAGACAAGCCGTTCAGAGATAGCCACAGAGAGAATTTATTGAGAGCACATTGAAGCTTTTGAGAATCTGTAGTCTCCTTCACTGCTGAGTAGAAACTGAATCACATCACCTCTGAGAACTGTGCAGTTTCCCTCTCCAAGACCATCAAAGAGGCCTGTGCTATGGCAATCCCCAAGAGAAGGCCCTTCAAAAACGCAGTCCCTTGGTGGAATGCTAAAGTACAAGATATGAGGAAGAGAGTCCACCAAGCTCGTAAAACTTTTCAGAGAGCCCGTGCTCACCTCCCACCCTTGGAGGTCGAAGCCGCAAAAGACAGTTACCGATTCTTAAGGAACAGTTACACTACCATGATTAGACGCTGCAAAAAAGCCTCATGGCAGAATTTGGTCTCGATCACAGGAAATGATAACCCCTGGGGAGTTGTCTATCGTATCGTTGTGAACAAACTCCCTAGTGGTGAAGTCCTCAGTACAACTGTAAAGCCTGATGGTTCTTCCACCTTCTCGTGGGAGGACTCTGTCCATAACATGCTAAATGCCCTCTTTCCAACAGATGATGCACAGCTAACTGAAGAGCAACTACAGATTGTTACCGCTAACGATTCTTACACAACAGAAAATACTGAATAACTTTTTACAAATGACGATCTAAAAGCTGCACTGGACAAAACTAAAGAAAATAAAACTCCTAGCAATGACCTCCTCGAGGTGGATGTTATCAAGAAATTTGCAACCTAATTCCCTAACACCGTGCTCGCCACTTTCAACAGATGCCTAATGGAAGGCCACTTTCCTGCTATCTGGAAGGAGGCATGCCTTAAACTCATCTTGAAGAACCCAGACAAACCACCTGAAGAGCCAAAATCTTACAGGCCAATTGCTCTCTTGCCAGTCCTAGGCAAACTTCTGGAAAGGCTTCTCCTCAGCAGGTTGTCAAAATGCTACTCTTAAGAAATCCAAACGAAACTCCTACATTTTCATTGTCCTGTTTCATCTGAATCCAAGCTTCGTTGTTAATTTTAGCGCTGTTTACGTCTTGTTGTTTGTAGACAGTAAATTGTGTTATAAACAGAAGTAACAAAGTTAAATTTTTATTTTATTTATTTATTTTTTCTCTTTAGGGCAGTAGGACCCCTTTCGTTCGTAGTTTTCTATTCCCCGCATTGGCATGGTTACGGCACGGAGTACGATAATCTTCCTCCGACCGTGGCAACTTAGTTACTCGTAAGTTACGAAAAATAAACAATGTGAAACCTTGTTGAATCTCACGCGATGCGTCCCAATATCATGACCCTGAATATATAAACAGCAACGATAATGACGAGTCTTAAAATGATTGCTAATCCGGCAGTGAATTTAATAAGAAAACAGAAGAACACTGGAATACCGCAGTAAGATGGAAAAGTTGGAAATGCATAAACCGCTGGAAAGGCATGAGACTGCACCCCAAATTAGTGTCAATCGTTTTTTGCCTGGACAAACGTGGAGTAGAAAAGCGCAAGTCCGTGCGGGAAGAACAGACACCACTTGAATGAAGAACGTGCGTTCACTCGCGCGTCATTGCAGGCATAACTGTACCGTTATGTTCAAATCTGTTCATAAAAGAAATGAATTCTATGCATTTGTTTTATGTTAGTTACATTGAAGTGTCTCAGTAAATCTTGTAAAATGTGAACTGGCAAAATATTGAATATCCCATTTTAGTGGGCATACATCGCCATCTGGCTTTGGCAGATAGATTGAAATTGTTACAAGTGTGCTCAACTTGGCGAAGGGCGTTGATCACTCAAAAGAAATGGAACGAATTGATTATCATTTTTAAAAGTGAAATAGAAAATTTGAAAATGATGGAAGTAGCGAATTGTTACATTAGGATGTGAGTAATTTAGAAAATTTATGTAATTTGTATTACTTCAGTTTATAAAATTAATATTCATTAATAATAGTAATTAACAAAAACGATTAACGGTTTTCCCCGCTGTATGCAATTCAATTTTTTTATTTCTTTATGGCGAACGAATTCATTTAATTTAATTTAATTAATTTTATTTTTCAGATTCCCTAGCTTTGTGAAAACAGTGAAAATAACATTTAATGAGGAAAGTAATAAAATGAAAGAAAGTAAAACTTCACTCTCATAAATCTGGGAGAAATAGTTAATAGAATTCAAGTAGGTACAAAATCAGCCAGTACAAAATCAGCCAGTTTATCGACCATCAAGACAAATTAAAATCATTTAGATTCATAAATTCCTGCCTACAGCGAGAATTAGGAATAAATATCTGTGAAAGAAACAGTTTGCTATCAGCAGATATTTTGAAGATATGTATCTAGGTAATTTTATGGTGTCAGGTAATTGTTTTGTAAATTCTAAGTGTTAATTAATTAACTTATTTATTGTGGCCATTACTTCCCTAAAAAACAACTTTTACTTTATTTTTACTAATAAAAACACCACAAATGTTGTATATAAAAAATCAGTTTATTATACATATTTACAGGAGTATATTAAAACCAACATAATTAAACTCATACATAAGACAACATGATTTAGTCTCACCTACATGTACATATATCTCATAATCATACATCAGTTAAAATCATTACTACATAATATGAATCCCTTCCTTTCTAGATATATTTAATCCGCATCATTTAAATACCATTAATAAACAACATCGATTCCATCCTACATATATTTAACACTGCATCATTTAAATACCATTTATAAGAAACATCGATTCCATCCTATTCCCTCCTGCATCATTTAATTACCATTAATAAGAAACATCAATTCCTTCCTACAATAATACTACTAACACCTCTATGGTAACCCACAATAAAAATACTGTAGGTAAATTTATAGATGCGCTATTATCATGGGATGAACCGATCATACGAGTCAAACGAATACACGACATTATTTTCGCATTAAAACACAGTAAACTTAGAGCTTTAACTAAAATCAACTTATCTGATAGCCATAATGACATACACTTAAACCACCTACTTAAGGATATTTTTAAATATAGACTAAGTAATAAAAACATAATTACCGAAGAATACATTAATATTAAATTTAGAGATCCACTCAGCAGCATATGTAAGTACTAGGTTAAGAGAGGAAAGGACTTTAGAGGGAGTACCCTTAAATTAATAGAGAGTTTGAACATGTACTAGTATAAAGGGAAGTAAGGGAGTCTGATGGGCAAATTGGACTTATTATATAGATAAGATATAAGGACTGTAAACTTTGTTCTATATACACGTAAGAGATATGTGTTATCTTCAGATGTAAGAATGTCAAACACCTTATTTTGGAACGGGTAATTAAGGGAAATTTTGGAAAGAACATATAGATATATAGTTAAATATATATATATATATATATATATATTCAGAAGTGTATGCAGTGTGCTCTACTGTAAGGATAATGAATAGTGTTTTGTAAGAAGTTAACTTGGACCTGATGGAGCTCTTGTCAAGAGACATGAAGAAACATAGTGCTGTGTTCGTATTATTATTATATTGTCTTTACACCAGGGCACACGTTTAATGCTAGAAATTTAACAATTTTGCCTACGGCTTTAAGTCCAGCTAGCGAGGTGAACGGTCGCACCGTTTTGTGTCTGCTGAACGTATGTTAAAAACAATGATATTTTCAACGACCAGATGTCCATTTGATACTGCCGGAATCCTTCTTCCAACACGCGTCTAAATACAGCCATACCAGGGATAACAGTCGTTCAGGTAAATAGATATCTTATATTATTATCATGTTTAAATGCTCTTTATGACGATTGGCACTCGCCTATTCTGCATCGCTTCTGTTAACTGCACTTATCCTCAGTAATCCTAGCCTATAGCGATCGTAGCATTGTCTCTACTGGGGAAGAACACCTGTCCGCGTCTCAGTGCCTTGAGCAGTGGCCGGGCGGAACTGACGCTATTAATCCTATACGAAATTGAAAGCCCACAAACAATAGGGGCCTTCCTTCTTTGTGTCTGCTCTAAAAGAATTATGTGGAAGTCACTGTAAAAGAATTCAGATCAACGTTAAAATTTGCTGCCTTCAAATAGTAACAGTGAAATAAGCAATATGCAGGTGGAGGACTGTATACACGCTTGTCAGGCCTGTCTGAAGAAGGTCAAACATACTAATATGCAATAGTGACTGCGGCCGTTCCTTATGCGGAAACTGCTATGGATGGTCACAAATCTTTAAAATGTCAAAGTGAGCTAAAGAGCGTTACGTTTCTGCTCATTGCCGGAGGGTTTCCCCAAGGAAATCTAAAATCTCACCAGAGAAACCCGGTTCGACGCCACAAGACGTGAATAGAGTTCAGAAACCGGAGGGCATACAGCCAACTACTTCGACCACTGATACTGAAAGTGCCACTCCGTTCCTCGGACTAGTTGACTCTGAGGATACGTCCAGTGAAACCAGTAACTCTAAAGAGATCCCCACGACCAAGCGCACCATCGGAACACAGCACGATCTCAATCCTACCTCTCACCTCAGCACTGCCTCACAGATTGAATGGATCCACGCACCCGAGGCCGCCGCGTCGATTTGGACGGCAAGGAGTGTCAGCATGTACCCTGATGCGGAGGTCACAACGGAAACGAATAGGCAATATGCAATAGGGCTGCGAAATTAAAACCCTCCTGTTCGTTTCACCCAACCTCATATAACTGATGAGTTCCTGTTGCCAATGTTGAGTAACTTCAAGGCTGCGCTTCTAAAACGTGTACAATCGGAGTTCGATACATTCTACGATACATTCTACGATAAGTGTTACGAGCTGTTCTCTAGCAAAATTCGCGAGGATGTGAAACGCAGCATATCATTCTATTCCTGCCTCACAGTGCTGTGGAAAAGCTGCAGAAAGCGACCACTACACGCAAAAATATCGCATTCCCATGCAAAAGGCAATAATATACCTGCAATGCGGTCCTCAACTGACACGTCAAATGAAAAGGTAAAAATTCCACCGAGTGAGCATTCCATGTCCCTTCCAACCAGCCGTACCACAGGTATCATAAGTGCCTCACAACTTATACACGTGTACAATTCATGCACTCGTGAAGAAAGTCCAGAAATGATGCCATCGGTACACACGAGCATTGCACCAAGAAGTGACATCAGCCATCATACGGAACCGCTAGTTCTCGATGCTGAAATTCGTCCTAATAAAAAGGCCATCACAACAACATGGGCGGCGATTTTGGCTAGATCTCAACCCCATCCCACTTACAACACTCCATCACCAAGGGTCAACCAGTCACACGAACCAGGTGCGCGAATAAAAAATGCATGTGTAACAGGCACGTCAAATGCTTCTAGGCTCAGACCCATGATGCCACATCCCAACAGAACATCTAAGAATTTCTTCATTTCCAGACTGCATCCCCTAACAACTCCTGAACAAGTAGTTAACGTCCTCCTTCAAGACCTCTACGTCAGTGCGGAAGTCACTAAGCTACCTACCAAGAGCAATAATTGCGCTTCATTCAAGTTATCCTGTGAAGCAGCGTCCATCGAAGCTATCAGTAACTCCTCTTCCTGGCCGATTGGTGTTATTGTCCGACCGTTCTACCCAAGCAACAGCGCCAGAAGGAGAAACATCGCGGAGTATGCATCAGACACTCGACTAAATGGAAGCTGACTCAAGATCAGTCTCTACATTGGTCGCGCCCCTTATGCCATACACACAACAAGACAGTCGGTTCAACCATCGCAATAGACAACAGCCTCATTTTACCCCATTGCCCAAATTCTCCAAGCAAACAAGACAAGCTACGCTGGCCGATCCCAACCGTAATCACAAATAGACACCCAAGACCTCATGTTGTACATCCTCCTTCGAGGTCCAGAAATGTAATTCAAGTGTACCGCTCTGATACCGTAAGTGTAATGTATCAGAACGTTAGGAGCTTGCGAAATAAAATAAAGACTACGGAGCAAATCGTGCTAGCAGGCGAATTCAATATTTTAGCTATATCCGAAACATGGCTTGAGCACGAGCAAGAGAATATAGTGATAGCTACACCAGCAGGCTATATGGCAGAGTTCACCTCCAGAAGGTATAGAAGGGGAGGTGGTGTTGCTATGTTCTTCAAAGACGCGACCTTCAAATTGATCAACACTATCTACAGTGACTCACCGAATTTCGAAGCCCTAGCCGTGACACTGCTCAGAAACGCATCCACAATAGATATCTGCATAATGTATATCCCGCCGGTACCCACAATTGACATCATTACTGAGGCAGCCAACTGGGCAATCACCCACGTTCACCCCTCAGCTCACCATATCGCCGTCGGGGATTTCAACCTCCCTCCACAGCTCACTGCCCACAAGAAGATCCTTGTTGGCTACATGAAATCAGCGAATATACACCTAATTGATCACTGCCCTACTAGAGGAGAAAACCACCTTGACTTGCTATTTTCCTCCTTAGCATGTATGATTGAAGAACCACCTGAGACGCACTACAATTCGGATCACGACCCTATCTACGCAAAATTAATTATTCCTACTCGGGTACTACCTGCCAGAAAAAACGTTCAAACCGCTGTCATTGTTAGCCGCAAGCTGCTTAACATCCAAATATGCCTGCAAGCTGCCACCCTCATACCTTGGCATGTACTTGAAACGTGTGACGTCCCACTTGCGGTAACACTATTATTAACGAACTGGGTAAACACCATTGCAAAATATTCCGCATCAAAGAAGATAAGGATCTCACCTTACTCCAAAGCCTGGTGGAATTCAACTGTACACATGGCCTTCCTGTTAAAGCAGCAGCTACACCATATCTGGAAAACAACTCAACAGACTTCCGACCGGATATCTTATTCAAGAGCACGAGCGCAATTCAATACGGAGAAATCACGAGCAATAACTGAACACCTGGACGCCCAACTTCAAAAAGGGAAAATCTCATACCGCTTCAGGTCACACAGTTTTCCGAGTCAGTTGGACCCAACTAAATGGTTAGATCATATTACCAGATTCAATACGCGTGCAGATCAACTAAACTCTCTTTTATTTCCCGACAATGAATTACAACAAGACATCTTGTATTCCATCACCATCTCTACACACCAGCTGACAGCGGCGATAAACTCCCTTCCAGCGACAGCAACCGCGGGGCCGACAAAGTGCCGCAATTGATGTTTAAATGCCTCAGTCCGTTCATCCTCCAACCGCTCAAGTCCATTTTCAACGAAATTCTAACAACAAGAAATTTTCCTAAAGCCTGGATTAGCTACCTCGTTAGACCACATCCAAAAGTTCGAAACCCCACTCTACCCAGACACTTTCGGCAGAAGTCTAACTTCTCAACGCTCCTGAAAATCCTGGAAAAATCTATGCTGCCCACCTTAATGAATCAGATTCTTGGACATAAGCCGCCACAGATCCACTACGAAATCCGAAACCGATCCACAGTGACAAACCTCCTTGCAACCACATATAATATATTGTCGGCCTTTGAACAGCAAGAGGAACTCGCAATCACATACCTGGATATTGAAGCTGCCTCTGACGCCATCAACGTGTCGGCGCTCCTCCGCTTACTGGAAGACCACTATCTAATCCAAGGTAATATCCTCTGGTTCATAGCATCACTCCTGTATGATAGGGTACTACAAGTCGATGCCTATGCACAATCGTACAAGAAGGCAATTTTTGCTGGTGTTCCGCAAGGAGAAGTCCTATCCGGCTTATTATTTACAGTCATCATTGCGCCTCTTGTCCGTAACAATGAGAAAATCATCACCTATGCAGATGATATAAAAGTTCTAACGCCTATTGCTTCCAACAATCACCTTGAAGCTACAGCAAGCATTAATGATAGTCTCATCAACGTCGCCTCTTACCTCAAACAGTATGGACTCTCCATCAACCCACAAAAAACAAAACTAATGATGTTCTCTCTCTGAGACCAACCCCTACAATAATAGCCCGAACACTCGATGGAACTGTAATATCTGCCACTCCTACACATGCGGATATGGGAATAGTATTTGACCCAAAACTCCGGTTTCATGCTCATGTAGACAAGCTCACTTCCAGAGCAGCCTCTCTCTGATGGCTAGCTAAACAACAATTAATTTACGTTAAGGAGCCTCGTGTAATTAAGAAATATATCAGAACAGAAGTTTATTCTCCACTCCTCTATGCTGCTGAAGTGTGGGCATCAGCAGCTGCTACAACGAAGAAACCAATCCTCGCTTCAGAATTCTGGCTACTTAAATGGGCTAACTGGAAAGCTTGTCTCCCACCACAGGACAGAACTACGGCCTTAGCTACCTCACTGGGGATGCAGCGACTGCCTGACATCATCGAAACACAACGACTGATAGCTACAGTTAAAATGATCACGGGCCAGATCTCAACACCGTCCATTTGGGATTCGTGTTACTGGCGAATACCCAAGCCAGAACTTCGGTCAACCCCGATGCTTTGCTCGAGGAACCGGAGGCTTCATATCTCAGACCGCTTCCTCCCAAACCAAATGCTACCGGAAGTACAGCACCTCGACGCTGACTTCCAGAAGTTTTGCAGCAATAAAACCTACAGGAAAGAAGTGTTAGCAGCTCGCTCCAATCCCAGAATCGAATAAGAGCAGGTTCGTGCACCCTCCACACCATCTGCCAAGCTCTCCTGTGCCACAATAAAATTCGTTTGATAGAGAAGTGCCATCCATGTATATTATACATTTTTATTGTAAATAAGAAATTTTTATTGTAAATTTTATTGTAAATATAACCGTACGATGTCACTTGTAAATATAGTTAATACTGTGTAATGTGAGGAAGTGTAATGACAAGTTTACGTGTTGCATTTTTAATTTTAGAATGTGCTTTATCCATTATATATCCTGATGTAAGCATTCTCTATAATCCATGTGCATTATCTATTCTGATGTGAGCCCCTGGCCGTTGGCGGTGACGGGACAATTGCAACTTTACTTAAATCTATATATGTACAATTTAGTTGCAAGAAAGATTTTCTCTCTCTCTCAGTTAATTCGTCTTGTAAATAGTGTGAATAAACAATATTATATTTGATGCCCCTGAGTTGTGTCCGTCTTTCTGAATACCCAGCCAAACCAGAGGAGGCCCACATGAAGTACTAGACCCCCTTCAATCTGAAGTTTCTAAAAAAATAAATAAAAACTAAGTTAAACGAGTCGGGTGTTAATGTAGGAGGGGAAAAGAAACTGGGGATATAAAAAGAAAAAAATCTGGTGGTAAAAACGGATATTACGAATTTTATAAAGTTATAGAATTATTATCTTGGGAAAAAGAAATAAACCCCCCTCCCACAGCACTACGATTCTTTGGACTACATTTTATCCCGGTTTTTCTCCAAGCGTAAATGGTCACCCTAATCATAACAGACCTCCCCGCATGCTTTTGGAAGGAAGACAAATTCCTTTCTGTAACTAGTGTTAAATACCTCAGCATTACTTTGGATAAAAAACCACTTTCCAGTGACAGGTCAACAGATTTTTTGAGAAAATTAAGAAATTTAAGGCGTCTTTAGATGATTTGGATCTCTTGTAAGGAGTGGAGCTTGACTAAAAAGGTTTTCGGCTTATATCATACAGCTATATTGATCCCCATTGTTTCTAACGCATTCAGAATCTGGTTGACAGCTGCTACGAAAACTACAATTAGAGCTAAACACATCTCAATACAAAGAAGGATCAATGGTTTTATCAATTATGCATAGCCTTACAGCCAGTTAATTACAGATCCCCTAGATCTCAACATTATCTCCACTGGAATGATAAGCAGTCTTAAGAAGTGAATTTCTTCTTCGAGTCTAAACATAAATACAGACCCAGGCAATACCCTTAAAAACGAGAAATTAGTAATTCCGTTTGGAGGTTATACGGCAACAACATGGGGTCAAACAGAGCACGATGAAGCTAAAAGAGTTTTAATTTGAGACGTGACTTTTGCATAATCAACATCGGTGTAACTTTGCTTTTCACCAAACATGACAACGTGTTACATCTTTACGGGGCAAGGTTCCCTAAATTTTTTTAAAGTAATCTGGATTCTGACTTGTTCGTGGGGAGAATCTGAAACTTGGTTGCACGTACTACAACACTATCCCCAGTATCATGAAGAGAGACAAATATTGAAGCAGAGAGTCCCTAATTTGACCAATAACAATGTAATCTCTCTAGTGGAAATCTCAGAAAACTTTACTCCTTTTCAGGATTTAATGTCTGTGGTGTTAGTTAACAAAAAGGATAGGTGGAACAGGACCAGGGTATGTCTGCCAGGGGCAAAGGTGGATCACGGTGTAGAGAAGATATCATCTTTTAAGGGCACAAAAGGTGATATAGTTGTACACGTTGGCAATAATGATATTAAGAGTAGGAGACCGGCAGAATTGCTTAACAAGTACAGGTCACTGTTGAAAAAAAGCCGTGAAATAGGGTTGAATTTGAAAGTGTCTGCAATTCTGCCCAGACACGATAGGAGGGAGTATATGATGAGAGCCTTGTCGATCAATTCGGCCCTGGAAAGATTGTGCAAGGCTCAAGGGGTAGAATGTTTTTCAGCCTGGACTGTACTTGTTAACAGGAGAGATTGCTTCTACAGGGATGGGATACACTTAAATAGAAAGGGTGCAAGAATATTTGCTGATGCTATCGAGGCAGTGTTAGGTGAGTCGGAAAACTGATAGCTTGGGGAGGAGACAAAGACGAATAGATTAACAATAGCCACTGGCAGAGGTGAAAGAGATTCTTGCACTGCTTCTATTGAAATGAGCAGAAGCCTGAAAAACAAGATTCAGGATATTTCAGAGACTGCTGGAAGTCATTGCGGTACAAGTAAACACATGGGTTGTGTTAGGGTAGCTAAGAATAGAAATAAGTGCAGGTATACTTGCGTGTACACCAATGCTAGGAGTTTGATAAATAAATTTAATGAATTTGAGGTATTGCTCAAAGCATCAAAAGCGGATATTGTTGGGATACAGAGACGTGGTGTCACACAGATATAAGGAATGCAGAACTGGAATTTGGGGAGTACAATGTGTACAGAAAGGATAGACTGGATAGGAAGGGAGGAGGGGTTATGCTATTAGTTAAAAAACACATAAAATCCAAGGAAGTGAAGCCAGTGGACATCGCTGGACAGTGCAGTGTTGAGTCAGTTTGTTGTGACATAAGCATTGGGAGATCAAAATTGAGAGCAGGAGTGTGCTATAGGCCTAATGACTCTGATGAGTATAATAAGAAACTGTACAGAGAAATAGAGTGGGCCAGTAAATCAGAATGTCTTATAATGGGAGATAGAAGCTAAAGCAGAGCTTTCTGTCACCTACATCGACCTGGAAGCTGCTTTCGACTCCATCAGTATCCACTCACTTGTTCACCTCCTAGAAAACTACTTCTACATAAAAGGTGACATGTTGTGGTTTATCACAGCCCTGCTCTCTGAGAGAACCATTCTTCTTAAAGCGGATGAACACACAATCTGGAGAAAGATCACTGCGGGAGTTCCCCAAGGTGGAGTTCTCTCTGGAGCATTATTCACCGCAGTCCTTCTTCCGTTTGTGCAACAGAGAGAAGACATACTCTGCTATGCCGATGATATTAAGATATTTACTCAGATTAACCCCGGCGAACACCTCTCAAACATCAATAAAAAGATCTGTGAAAAATTACATAACTTAGGATCCTATCTCCATCAATTTGGCCTCCTCATTAACCCTGCCAAATCAGCACAAATTGTCTTTTCTCTGAAGCGCCAACCCACTGAAATCCAAGCCTCTCTAGACGGCATTCCCTTCCCAGTGGTCAAGATGCATACAGACTTGGGAGTCATCTTCGACTATAAACTGAGCTTTAACCCCCACATTGACAAGCTCACAGCAAAATTCTGTCAAATGCGCTGGACCACAAAACAACAACTGCTCCACGTTAGGGATCTGGATGTGACTCGTCGATACGTATACACCTCAGTATACTCCGTCGTACTGTATGCCTCGGAAATTTGGGGGTCCGCGGCCCCTACCAACATCAAGCGCGTGTACTCCGCCGAATACTGGCTCCTTCGTTGGATCACGCAAAAACATCGTCGTCCACCCCAGCAAAGAACAACTGCGATGGCGATCGCACTTAATTTTACCCGACTTCCAGATCTTGTATTTGAAAAACGCCTTGTTCTCACTGTCAAGATGACAACCGGAATGGTCTCGGAGCCAAACATCTGGGAACTGTGTGGCTGGAGGATCCCTCTACCCGGACTAAGGTCAGCTCCCACGCTCACAGCTCACTATAACAGGCTATCTCTCAGTGACCGCTTTCTCCCCAGGGAGATGCTCCCCACAATCCTTTCAATTGACGGCGACCTCTGTAGGTTTGTGAAGGATCGGAGGTACCGAAGACAGATCCTTAAGAGCCTGACCTTGGCCAGGCAAAGTGCACATTGATAAGGGCAGCATAATAATAATGCCCAATATATTGTAAATATTGTTCAAAGCACGATGTCTTTATTATATATGTTGTAAATAAAGTCAACAATATCTTTATGAATATAAATATTAATATAACATAATGTAAATATGAATACCTTTATTATTGAATTGTAAATACTGTCAAAAGCATATATTCTGTAAATAATCTGACATTGATTCTATTTTATTGTTGGCTCTGGGGGATCAGCCCGAACTTCGATGTGGGCCCCCTTCTCCCAAAGCTATTGTCCACCAACCAATGTAAAACCCCTGGCATTGCTGCTGTGAAGGGTCTATTGTATATACCATGTTTGTATACAATAAAGATTAAAGATTAAAAGATTTTAATTTCCACAGATATTGACTGAAATTTGTGGTTTGGTCACTCACACACAAGCAAGGCTTTTGTGGATTTATTGGATGATTGTTTTCTGCAGCAGCATGTTCGAGAGGCAACCAGAGAGAGTAATACTCTTGATCTGGTTATCAGTAGTGATACTTCATGCATTACGAATCTGCAGATAAAGAAACCACTAGGAGGCAGTGATCACAGTGTGCTGAAGTGGGATTTACTCAAAGAGGTAACTACCATTAGTGGTAAAGGGAAGGGTTATTGCTTTCGTAAAGGCCACTACGTTGGACTCAGACAGTATTTAAATTCTATACAGTGGGACCAACTGATGATGTTACCAACAGCAAACTCAAAATGGGAAGCATTCAAAGAACTTATCTTGGAAGCTACTAGGCTTTACATACCAACTAAGAAATATTGTTCAAGGTTTAGGCCTAAATGGATGTCAGATGAACTAATGAGGCATATGGCAGAGAAGAAAAATGCATGGGATACATACAAATTAACACGTGACACAGAAGCCTATGATAGATACAAGTTGATCTGTAAACAAGTTACAAAGGAGGTTAGGCAGGCGAAGGCAGATTACGGGAAATCTTTGGCAAGGGATGCAAAGAAAAACAGCAAAGAGTTCTTTACTTATGTAAACTCTAAAACGAAGGGGATTAATCAGATTGGTTCACTCGATATCGATGAGTCAACTGTTGATGATCCTGCTCAGGTAGCTAACAAACTGAATGAATATTTTGCATCGACATTCACACATGAGCAGTTATTCAGCGATTGGAATGCCAGAGGTGTATTCAACTCTGGCAGTAAGCGAGAGAATCTTGTAATAACTGGGAGTAAAGTGGAGGAGAAATTGTTGAAGATAAACACAAGAAAAGCACCCGTGGTGGATGGGATCTATCCAGTTATATTAAAGGAGGCAGCAAAGGAAGTAAGCAAACCCTTAGCCACAATTATGGGAGCTTCCTTGGACTCAGGGGAGGTACCCATAGACTGGAGATGTGTAAATGTGACCCCAATTCACAAGGAAGGACAAAGGCTGACACAAGTAATTATAGACCTGTGAGTTTAACTTGTGTTCCAGGAAAATTAATGGAGGCACTGGTTAAAGAAGCACTGCAGGATCATCTAGACAAAACTTCACTTATAGCTCGGACACAGCATGGTTTTGTTAAGGGGAAATCTTGCCTGACCAATTTGATTGGATACTATGATGCAGTCACAAAAGAACTGGATGCAGGGAATAATTTGATATTATATACTTGGATCTTCGAAAGGCTTTTGATACTGTTGCACATGGAAACTGCTGCACAAATTGGAGCAGTGTGGCATTGGAGGCAAATTGCTGCTGTGGATAAAGGGGTGGCTGTGGGGGAGAAGACAGAGACACAGTTGGTAGAATTGGGATCAGCGTCATGGTACAGTGTTCATTTCCATGACGCTGATTCTTCTGGAGATATTGTTATTTATGATATTGTGGGGGTGGGGGTTTTATATATATTTTTATTTATTTATTTATCTTTTTTTTATTTTTATTAATATTAAAAATCCCTACTTTGCATCTGACTTGTTATCACAAAGAAGAATTCCGGTTCTGCGGGAGTTCCTATATTAGATCACTCCTCCGTTGGATTTTGCTGTGTGTTCAGAAATGACCAAACACCATCTGCATTAAGTTAAACACAATTAGTTTATTATACATACTTACAAATAAAAGAGAAGACAAATCATTACACATTATTCACTTCATATATAGGTACAGGGCATGGATCACGTTCCTGGTCATTAGGCTCTCCCATCCATCATCTTCTTCTTACTATAGGCCCACTAACATCTCATACAATCAGTTTAATTTAACTCTTTCTTAATTACAATTGACATTTATTATTTATTTATTTATATCTTCCTTTTTCATACCTATCTAGCACAATCCTACATTCTTCTTCATGGTTGAAACAATTCTTCTTCTGGAATTATGTCCACTTTACAAACTATTCTATTCTAATCTCTCCCCAGCACTTTAAAGTTACATGTTAATGAAATATACATGGGATTATTTATTTCTTCATTCCCTCAGGTAAACTTCAGCATATAGCGACTAATTTCTCTACTTCAGTAACATTATATAAATAACATACAACTGTACCTGCTCTATAGGCTAACCCGTCCAAAATTATTACTTTTACTCCATTAATTGATCGGTAAATAGACCACAACTGTAAACCATCCTTCATTAAACTATTTCTATGATATTTCCTTACTTATCTATACAACATGCATTTAATTAACTGTATGTTTCCCTAAATCTCACTTAATATTTATCTATCTTCCCTGCAGCCCTTTGCAATTACATAGAGGTAAATTCGTTGTTTAACCACTTACTTCTGGGGATTTGTGTCCTACCGCTAATACAACGTGTGGCCTGTGAATTTCTGCTCTGCATCGGGTCCTCCATTGGTTTGGGAACGTTCATCTGGAATGCTAAACTTTGCCAGGGACACTTTTCGCTTTGCCGATCATCCTGGTGTCGCATCCTTCTTTGCTGTGCCGGATCATTCAGTAGGAGTCGCTTCCCATCACTTTATTTCTACAGGACGGTACGGTGTTCTTCTGTTAGGATTATCTCGCTGCCCTCCTTTCAAATAAATTCTCGGTGGACGCTTTCGGACTTCTATGTTCCATCTCGAGAAAGTTCCCCTTTCCGTAACTTATCTACACTTTGTTAAAGCTATCAGAATTTAGTGAACTCACCATAACTGGTTCTACTGGTGGATCGCTTCCGGGGACTGTTTCCTGGGCCTATCTTTCCAAAAAAATCACCCTCGAAGAAAACTTTATCATCTCCGAAAAAACTTTATCACATCCAAAAAACTTTATCATCTCCGAAAAAACTTTCTCACATATCTAAAACATCACTCTCCGAAAAAACTTTATCATCCCTTCTAAAATATACCTCTCCGAAAATTACTTCATCACCCTCCGAAAAAAGTTTATCGCTCCAAAAAACTTTATCACCCCTTTAACTCGCGCGCTCTTGCCTTTTTATTTCCCAAAATTTCGTAACGCCCCTTCCTTTCTCAACCAATCATTTCTATCTGACCATCATCGTCTCCATTCTCATTTGCCTATGACCCATGACACGATGGTCGAGGACTTCCGGTGTAGAAAGAACTTCCGTTTCTAGAGAATTCTCGAATCTTCTAGAAATGACCAGAAATTTCGGAGCTCAGAATCCATCCGGAAAACACCTGCGTCCATTTACTTGATTCGTCTCGCCTTATTATAAAATGACCACACCTGTCTGTTTGCAGTAAACGAAAACGCTTACACCTGTTACCCCTATTGTAATCTGTGGAGCACTCCGTCCCTTTTGCCATGCCATCAATTAACCCCCCACTGTTCCGTCTCGTTATCTTCACTTGCTGCTTCAGGTAGTGGGCGCTGATCGTATATCTGTTTCTAATGTTTATCTTCAAGGTATATTTGCTTGTACATTAAATTAAACATTCTCTTAAATTAATTCCATTAGCGCGAGACCCATTATCTTAAACAATATTTGTGACTTTAAGTGTTTTCTTTTGTGGTCTACAATATCACTCAATCTAGCGTTCTATCATAAATTATATAGACATTTAATTTAATTTGTAAGACTTTATGTCTTACAATATGCAATAATTTCCTACAATAAATGTATGTTCAATGAAGCGACACTCCATTGAACATATATTTAGTGTAGGGAACTATTTTTTTACCTCGTTGTGCTATACTTTGGGACGGCGGACCGGTACCACACAGTTGATGCGTTACTCTGGGTTACTGCTTCCCATAACCAGTACTTTACATTTGTCAATGTTCAACTTCAGTAGCCACCTCTCAGCCCATCTGCTCAACATTTCCACATCCTGTTTAAGCAGCATACGGTCATTAACAACCCTGCCGACCCTATATCGTATCGTCTCTTCGTATCGTGTTCAAACTTGGACATTAAGCCCGATATTATTATTATTATTATTATTATTATTATTATTATTATTATTATTATTATTATTATTATCAGTTTATTACTCTGTTGAAGAGACACCCCTGGAACATCTATTGGCTAGAAGGGCGAGAGTTACATTCTAAGGAGTGAAGCGGACCCGTGAGCAAAAGGTTACAAAGTCCATTGGACGTTCACCCTGAAAGGTTGAATTTTAAAATACATGAATAATCATGATTTTATAAAAGAATATTTAAATTTTTGACATCGTTGAACATCATAGAATATTTAAAATTTTGACATCTTAGGTTGGCATCTAGAATACCGAGAGTATATAGATAAAAGGGATCAAATTAAATGCAGTTTTTAAGCCGAGTGGCTGTGCACTACAGTTACAAGAGACGATGGGAGTCAGAAAAGACTTGCAATCTGTAGGAGTTTGCGTTACACAGCTTTTCAGATTCAATACTTAGTTCATTGAAGAGTTCTATTGGGTTTGCTGGAAAAAAGCGACCTAGGCTGTCCAGTTTTTTAAGTTGCTTTGAAGTGGATGTCTTGTTTCAGCAATACTGGTGGCTTCTCGACGAGAGTGAAACAAGCTGTCAATACTGGGAGCGTCTAATATTCCTGTTAGCAGTTGGGCTAATGTGAAAATGTTGTGTTAATTGTGTGTTTCCAGGGAGGAATGCTGAGGTTGGAAAGAACGATAACTCTAGAGATAGTAAATGAGTAATTCGAGATACTGTTCAGCCATCTCAAGAGCCAGTATTCATTACTTAGGAAAGCTTTCAGGTTTCCCTGGAACAGAAGTTAAACTAACAGGTCTGTAATTATTTCTGTCGCCCTTTGATCCTCCTTTTTCAATTGGGGTCACATTTGCACAGCTACATTCCATGGGCACCTCCCCTGAGTCCAAGGAAGCTCTCATAATTAGGGCTAAGGATTTGCTTACTTCCTTAGCTGCCTCCTTTAATCTAATTGAATATATCCCATTCACCTCAGGTGCCTTATGTTTATCTTCAACAATTTCTCCTTCACTTTACTCTCAGTTATTACAAAATCATCTAGCTCACTGCCAGAGTTTAATTGACCTCTGGCATTCCCCTCCCTGAATAACTCCCCGTGTGTGAATGTAGATAGTTCACGTTTATATTTCACGCATTCCTTTATTAGGACTCATCATTTTTAAATCATTTATCTAAATGCAATTGTTCATCCGTATTTATTTAATTTCATTTAATATTTACATGCGGTAAAATTCTAATTATCGGACATGACTTTGTAAGAGGTTAACAATTCTGTTTTCAGTCATAGAAATATTGGAAAATGATTGAGAATCCTTGCTCAGTAATCATGTGTTAAGATATCGATCTTCAATGTCATGGCGGCCCTCTCTAACTTCATTGGGCCAAAAACACACCTGCTTCTTTGTCATCATCTTTAAAAATTATGAATATACAAATACGCAATTGAAAAATGTACAGTTCTGAAATTGTACAGGTAATATTGAACAGGAAAGACATAAATAAATTGTTTTTTTGTACATTTCTTTATAGAAGACTTCAAAAAGCATCGCTACTTATAACATCATTGTGAACATTTTTACAATTAAATGAGGAGAGAAAAGAAAAATGAGGAGATACATGCACAGAAATTTACAAACTATTTGCCAACTGCTTCCTTTAACATTTGTACATTATTTCCACGTTGGTGTTTTTAAAATCCAGGAGTTGAGTGGAAGGTAATTTGAATCAGACATCCCTGGTGATGTGTTCGATTAGTAGATTCTTGAATTGATTTAGTGAAGTGACATTTTTGATTGTTGCAGGAAGTTTGTTTCAGGTTTTAGCGCCTCTGTATTTTATACTTTTTTGAACTATGGCTTTTCTGAAAAGCGGAATCTTCAGGTTGGCTTCATTTCTTAGATTGTACGATATTTCTTCGTCGTCTTTGGTTATGAAAAAAGGATCTGAAGAGAGGGGGAAAGTCTGCTGTCTTTATAGCATTGTAAACAAGGATCGCCTCGCTTTCTGCAATAGCTGGTAGATGCTTACGTGTCTCACGTCCTTGTATCTCGAACTAACCGATGAGTTCCAGGGAAGGCCCAAAATTGAACGAACGCATCGATTGAGAATGGAGTTGATTCTCGCGAGGATTCCTTGGCTGGTGGTACCCCATGAGATGATTCCCTAGGTGAGGTGCAGCTGAATTAAAGAAAGGAATACTTGTCTGAGAAGAGAAGGAGACACCCAGGCAGAGGCCCTGGCGAGTATTCCGCTAGTGACGAAGTTTTCTTTCGTAGGGTTATCATTTGTTTTGCCCAACTTAGCTTATAATCCAGCCAGATTCCGAGAAACTTGTTTCATTCACCATTTCAAGTTGTTTTTCTTTGTACGTTACGTCTAAATGGATATTTAGTGGTTTGTTTTTCGTTCTAAACACCATATATTTTGGTTTTTCTGGAATCAGTATAAGCTGATTCTTTTGAAGCCAATTATGCATCACAGAAAGCAAGGCAGAGATTTTGAGTTGAAGCCCATTAGGGTCTTTATCTGTGATTAGGATGGAAACATCATCGGCATACGCTACTAGGTGGGAAGATGGAAGAAGAGAGAGAAATTCATCGATGTAAAGAACAAATAGGATAGGTCCAAGAAGTGAGCCTTCCTGGAGAAACAGATGTTGGAGTACGATTGATTTGTTCTTACAACAAACGGCCGATCGGTAAGGTAGTCTTCAAGGAGAAGGTTAATATTCTCTCTCATTCCAAGGTCATTGAGTTTATTAAGTAGAATAGTATGGTTTGTGCAATCAAAAGCTTTAGATAAGTCGAGAAACAGTGCTATAGCATAGTGACCCTTTTCAAGACTATCAATGATCCTTGAGCAGAAGTCAACAATTGCAAGATCAGTGGATCTTTTAGAGCGATAAGCACATTGTTATTGATGGATGAGCTGATTGTCTTCAAGAAAACCCATGAGTCTGCTATGAAGAATTTTTTCGAATAATTTTGCAAAAACTGAGAGTAGAGCTATTGGGCGAAAGTTGTTAATGGAGTTACAACGGTTTCCCTTTGGAGCAGGGATGATTACTGCTTTTTTTGAATTGAGAAGGAAATTTACCAGATTGAAAGGAGAGATTGAATATATACTTCAGTGGCATAAGAATTGAGCTGAGGACCTTTTTCACCAGAGACGGAGATATTTCATCAAAGCCAGAGGCTCCCTTTTCTTTCAATTGATTCCCTGCTTCTAAAATCTCTTGATCGGAGAGAGGAACGAGAAAAAGAGTTTCTGATTGAGTACTTGGCAGATTCTCTCATTTCGTTGTCTCTGAAATCAAGTTCGTCTTGAAAGAGGTTATTCACACTTGAATTAAAGTGGTTACAGAAGGCAGTGGCTTTTAGCTCGTCATCTGAAATGAGTACCTCGTTTTCAACTACATCTCCAATGTAGCTTCGTGATTTCAGTTTCCTTCCCGGTAATAGTTTGTTCAAAACTGTCCATTTCTTCTTGCTTGTTATGATACCTGTAAGTTGAGAACTATGGTATTTTCTTTTCTCTGACCGAATGCAGTCAATGACTTTCTTTCTGTACGTTGTGTATTTAATTTTATCTGCCTCGACTCCTGTTGCTCTAGCAATTCTTGCAAGGTTGTCTCTTTTCTTTAACATATTACAAATCTTGTTTGAGATGAACGGGCATATTTCCCCTCTTGGCCTGGTGGCCTTTTTATTCCCTGATCTTCTGATATATGACACGTATTTTTCATAGCTATTTAGGATATGTTTAAAAAAGCAGTTAATTGCAATTTCAGGATCCCTTGTGGCAAGCCCTCCATCCCACGTTGACTGCTGCAGGTCGTGACGAAGCTGATTGAGAGAGTGTGGAGTGAGAGATTTGAAAGCGTGCATGATCTCTGCTTCATTTATTTTATTTTCGATTACCATTAAGTTGGAACGATGATCCGAAATATTTGTATCAAGTATTGCATACGTGAGAGAGAATTCCCCATTTGCGAAGTCAAGAAGGGAAATGTGGTACTCTCCCATTCTAGTCGGGATATCTCCATCAGTAAGAACAGAGAAACCATTTGAAATAATGACATCTAGGAAGTCTTGCACCTGAGAGGAAGAGCTTTGAAGAATGTTAATATTAAAGTCACCAATCAGTAGACACAAATGTAATGACACAAATCAGATATTTTTCGAAAAAGAGTAGTGCTATGTCAGGGCAACTCGTTGTGAAGGCGTTGATTGTTTTCATGTGATCATTACCGAAAAAATAATAATTTTAAATAATAATTTAAAATTAATAATAAAATAATAAAAAATAAAATCATCTAACGAATATTTTATTTTATTTATGACAGATTTTATTTATTTATGTTACAGTTAACTAACAAGTTAAGTTATGTTACAGTATTAGTAATATACAATCAATATTACAGTTAATTAATATTATTAGTGATAATACAGTTAATTTATATTACATTATAGTTAATTAATAGTATTTTTATTATTATTGATGGATTAAGAAATAAAATCTTCTAATTTAACGTTTTTCAATATCTTCAAAAAAAAAAAAAAAAAAAAAACATTAATATATTGTTACAAATTTAAATACATACAGTTTTCGAAATTTAATATTAACATGTATCTTTATTTTGTCTTATTAAGCGAAAAAACTTTTCTGAATTGAAAAAAAAATCGTATACAATTTATTTTTAAATTTTATATATAAATATATTTTTTCAATACAAAAATATATGTATATTATTGTTAATATATGTATTACTTTCCATGTGTAAAAAGTTTATCTGCATAAAAAGTTCGTGATAAACAATACGCAGTGTATTATAATGACGTTTTCCCACTTAATACGTTTTTTTAAATATTGAAAATAATTATTTTTAATATAAAAAAAGAATATTAAACGATATAATCATTTGGTATTCGAAGAAGTTATTGCGAAGAATCATTTTAGTTGGTAGTAAACCCCGAGGTAGGTGAAAAGGCATCGTTTTTTACATCTCATATTGTAAATGCCTTCACAACGAGTTGCCCTAATATTGCACTACCTGCAATAAGAAAGGCTTCACCACTGACGAGAGTAATGTTACTTATTCCCGGGAGATATCACCATCCAGGAGTGGTGGCATCCGCAGAGAATCCAATGGCGAAGCATTACTTATTCTAGGTAGTTCAATATTAGGGCAACCCAGAGGCTCACATCTGGTGAGTATAGGCTTGGTACAACTAGGGTCCTGAGCTGGATATATTCATTCTTCTCTTTCTTGGTGATTCCCTTCTATTACTCTCTCTCTCTCTCTCTCTCTCTCTCTCTCTCTCTCTCTCTCTCTCTCTCTCTCTCTCTCTCTCTCTCTCTTAGGGTAATTGGGAATTTTTTTGGCTGGTGCATAAGCCTCAGGCTTTCTTGCACCATATGATTAATAACTCGTTGTGGAGAAATTAGAAATACGAGAATATCACAAAATGATGCCACTTACTTCGATGATTTAATACAAACTAAAATTATGCCACACATTAACTTGTTCAATTAGTCAATTTTCCATAATTTGTTGCTTTCAGCTTTAAAACGTTTTTAGTTAAAACATTTTGACATAACGGAAGTGATATTTTGCAATTGTTTTCATCGATATCCATAATTGGATACTTAGACCTTGTTATGCATTTGCCGTTAAGTTCTGATTTTCCTGAACGGTCCTGAATTACTTCGTGAATTGGTCTCTATCTTATTGTGATTGGGACCTTTTATGGATGTTGAAACTCCAAAGGAACTCCTTCTTACAACTTGGCAATGAGCATTCGGTAAGGATTTTTATGAATAGCATATCAAGCAATTAGAAAACTTCAGTTTAAAAATGTTTCCCATCGATTCAGAGTAAAACGTTTATAAATTGTGAAACAGCACTTAAAAACCACCTTTAACTTATTTCATTTTCATTTGTGAAGTTAATATTTCATACACTTAACATCATTTTTCCACGTGAGAAGTTTTAAACGTCCTGAAATTTTCCAGGAGATTTCGAGAAAAACCTAAACAAGGAGTTTTGCAGCCTCTTCGAAAACTTCTTATCCGAGTTCTACTGTAAGATGTTGGCTGGAAATGCAAACTTGCAAGAGATTTCAAGTGATTACAACGCAAGTGTTTAAGCGACAACTTAATTTAAAATGGGTTATGAAATTTAAAACTTTTAAAAATTTCTTTATAAAACCTTTGTGCATTATTAATAATTATCAAAGAATTCATAAAATTCTTTAAAATTTATTAGAAATGTTTAGAAAATTAATTGATTTATATACTACACCACTAAATGTTTTGTATTTTTTCAAGAACAGAAGTGTGGTTGCAATGGATACTTGTTTTTCTTGCTCTGCGTTCAAAAGTGGAATATAAAAATGTATATAGTTAATTGAAATTGTTTATTACCACGCGGAAAGTCACTTGTAAATCTACTAGGACAGTTGATTGGTAGGAAAGCTGATGTAAGGATTATGAGATGTAATGAACGACTAGATTTGTTAGAACCCAAGGATGAGACACACACGAAGAACATGATATATATGTATGAAGATTCTGTAGTTTGAATTACAAAGATATGTACACATTTAAGGCCTAGCAGTCTAACAAAGCCACACATAATAAAGTTCTCAGTTAATCGTAGATATTGATTGAAATGTATATAATGTCAATAAATATTATTATGTTTTGGTACTTAAGTGTGTGTGTCAGTCATTTTGAACTTCAGCCAGTCCAGAGGAGGAATACCTAAAATATTGAGACCCCCTTCGAGTCTAGAATCTTCTGGGAGACAAAACAAGTCAGGTGCAAAGTGGGAGGGGACAGAAAAGGGGGCATAGCTGAGTTCAGAATTAATTAAATAACAATTAATAAAGTAAAGGACGTTATAAAATACTACATAAAACAACAAAAATAAAATATGAAGAAAGGTATAAGAGAGGAAGCAGATAGAATAATCAATCATAGTCATTAATTTACCCCCCCCCCACACACACACTATTACTATACTTTATCCTTTCTTCCGTTCTCCTTATGTTAGCTTTTGCTTCTTTGGTACGTACGTATAATATTATAAAAAAATTATGGATGGATATTGGTTCTCTCTATCTTTTTCGCTCCATGCTATATAATTCCATTTTCATGTTTTCTTTATATATTTGTTAGTTATCGGTCGGGCTAATTGTCATCTTGCCTGTGAACAACTAAATTATACGCCTAACCATTAGACCTTAATATCACCTTTTTGGCTACGTTATGCAGGCAGATGATAACAGAAACCGATAGCTCTGTTGATTATTGGAGGGATATATTGAGAGGGTTAGCCCTTGATAACGTCCCTTTCAATGTATCCTACTACCCATAATTAACATATTGTGTTACATTATTATTACCTTATTTTACTTGTGATATTTCTTTACTAGGTCTGGCTTATGGGGGCGGGTATCGGTTATTATAGCCTTTTGGTGCCTTGATATACGGGTATATATATTTTTTTTTAACGGGCAGCCAGCCGGTATACATATTTCTTTGTATTTATATAGCATCATTATTATATTTTCGGACACCACATAATAATATTCTAACATAATATACCATTAAACAGCACGTACCTTATTTACTTAGACTATAATATTACGACAGATGTAATGTTCTATCTACAATAGGTGGCATTAATCCGATCTGAACAATATTGCTTAAGATATTTATTAATTGCTCATATTACATATAAATATAAATCCGCCCAGATATTCATTTGAAGTAGATTTGTTAATCAGTTATGCCAATGTGAGCAAGTACAAAACAATTGGAAAGTGTTGATAACCCCTTGATTGTAGCGGTGAAGCGAGGTCCTTTAGAGCAATGTGCCTTCTGTGTGTAATGAGGAGTTCTTCTTTTTCGAATACATCGTCCTTTGAAAAGTTACAATTATCGCACAGAAATGATTAGGAAGTGGAAAGTTGCCCGAGAGCAAACGCCATGTCCGTTTCAAAGTGTGACCCTGAGATGGGTTGATTGTAGTGTGGAAAGCTAGGGAATTGTGTTCTTTTCAAAGAAAATGATAAATTACTTTCATTGTGAAGTACGCGTCTTAAGGACGAGAACAACGAGCAAAATAAAGAAGCAAAAAGTTTGTCACTCATACTTACATGCATTTTTATTTATTTTGCTATGGTAAATATCTTCTACTAACTGGATCGAAAATGTCCCTCTGATTTCTAGGGCTCTCAGCTTTGAGCACGATTCAATCATAGTTCTCAAAGGAACGGTGGACAGCCGTCTGTGGTTATAGAGCTCAAGTTTTAAACTCTCTAAAAGAGAAATAAAAGAATGTAAGTTCGTTCTCTCTCTCTCTCTCTCTCTCTCTCTCTCTCTCTCTCTCTCTCTCTCTCTCTCTCTCTCTGCCTCTCTCTCTGCTTACCTAATATTGTAGAGAATATTTCAGTAACATGATTAATTATTTCACCGGGCCAACATATGACTAATATTTCACTTCTCTGAGGTTGATTTAAAATTAAATTCTGTCATTTGCATATCTTCGTTCAGTAATTCCTTTAATTTATTTTTGGTGATATTACATTCTGAAAATTAAAGAAACGAAGAGGTTTAAGATGGGAACATTTGATAAAACATGTAAACCGGATCAAGATGATGATGACGCCAATGAAAATTAGGTATGCATTAATCAATTTCAGTTCGTACTTACCCAATTGGAATGTAATTGAAAGAGGTTTCTTTTGTCTTTTTAAAATCTTCCACACATGTTGTTGAAGAAACTCAGTTTCTGTGTTTGATTCCGAGTAGCATAATTTTAGTACTTTTAAATTTTTAAAAGTGTCTTTCACAGTTGCGCATATATTACTACTAATATCCGTGTAGCTCAAAGGCAATTCTACTAAGTTTTCTTGACTGCATGTAATATCTATTATTTGTTCCATTCTGAAAAGAAAGCAACAAAATCAGCTTATGCAAGTAAAAATAAAGTAAAACTTGTTGTTTAGGGAAGTAATGGCCACAATAAATAAGTTAATTAATTAACACTCCGAATTTACAAAACAATTACCTGACAGCATAAACTTACCTGGGATCATTTTCGACTTCTTGATAACATCTGCTTATTTCCAGTTTTAATAAATTATTCTTATTGCAGACAGTTCTCAAAATATTCATAGCTGACTCGAAATCGAGACTTGTATTGGTAAATTTAAATGTTCTTAGTTCGTCTTGAAAGTGTACCAACTTGTTTCAATTTGTCTACCCATTTCTACTCGTTGAAATACATCAGAAGATTTACAATTGTTAATTCTTTCAATTTACATGATCGTACCTTGTAGAATAATTCTGCTCCCACTCTTCTGTTATCAATCTCTCCGTTAAAAATTACTGATAATTTTGTAATAAAGTTTTCAAATCTGAAAAATATATGTGAAATTAATTAGCAGCCCCAATACATAAAAGCCGACAGTGACAATACAGAAACATCGCAATTACATTAAATGAATTGGTTCGCCATAAAGAAATAAAAAAATTGAATTGCATACATCGGTGAAAAGCGCTAATCGTTTTTGTTAATTACTATTATTAATGAGTATTAATTTTATAAACTGAAGTAATACAAATAATACAAATGTTACGAATAATGTAATACAAGTAATTACATAAATTTACATAAATACAAATTACATAAATGATATACCTATTTGCTATATTTATGATGCTGGCACTTTTCAAGATAATTATTAATTAATCGAAGTGTTTTAATCTCATCTTGCAAATCGAAGAACTCTCTGATATTAATGTGAGTTTCAATTTTTCCCAAAGATTTTCCTGTGTTTTTAAAGCTTCATTCCAACTTGAACAAACGTCCATCAAGTTCATTTTACTCTCCAAATCTAAATGGCTATGTATTTTATCATAGGAAAACGAGTTCCCGATGTAAAAAGAGGACAGGTTGGAGTATAAATACCCTAACCATAGCGGTCATAGAGATGTCAATCACTGTCTTCTTCCTCTATCGCAGTTCACTTCTGTAAATTGAAAAAAATTAAGAATAAAAAAAAACGTTGCAGGGACTGTCACGGTGAGGCGCTGCTGTTTAAACTAATTTCAATAATTGACGGAGTTTTCTAACCACACTTCATCTGCACAATCTTCTTGGTTCAAAAAATAAAACTGAATTATGTGAATTTTAGTAACGCGGCTTATTGGATCTACACTCTCCACAAAATTAACAGAACACGTATGAACGTGTTTAAGTCGTGCAGCATGCGATGAAGCTGAAAAGAAATTCGTTGGGTGAGTTGGCATAGAATAACGATGAAGTGAGGAGACAGGGAGAAACTTCGGACAGGTATAAGGGACATTTATAGGGGTTGTATAAAAATTGCCAAACAGATCGCATTACACAAGTCGGAAGATGTTCGAAAATGTGGTCATTTGACAGAAGTACGGCTTATGATCTCACTAAACGCTAATCGGGCCTGACAGCGGTGAACAATACTCGATACCAGGGTGTCTATAAAATTCTGCGGCAACAAATCCCTTTCTTCCACCAGCGCAGACCTCAGCTCACCAATTGATCGAGTAGGTACCCGCACTGTACACCCTTGGGCGTACAATATGACAATTTAAATTATAGTTTATATGCATGAATTCCTTGCATTTTTTCTCTCTGCCACCCGTCTCATCACGTCATCTGAGTATGATTTAATCTTGGAAACTCATAGGATTTGTATACCAACAAAGGAATACTGTTCGAGGTTTCGGTCTAAATTCATCAGCAGTGATGCATTTCGGTTTAAACCGTGACAAACATATCTTATTTGGAATGAAAAGCTAAGGAGCTTCCAGGATTAATTTCTTGAATGCTTCCCATTTAGATTTCACCGTGGGTAACATCATCAGTTTGTCCCACCGAATAGAATTTATTAAATACTGTCGCAGACCATCGTAGTCACCTTTACGAAAGCAAAACCCTTCCCTTTACACCTGATGGTACTTACCTCTTTGAATAAATCCCACATGAGAACACTGTAATCACTGCCACTTAGTGGTTCCTTTATTAGGAGATTTTTAATGCGTGAATAATAGTTGCTGATAATCAGAGGAAGGCTGTTTATCCCCCCCCGGTTGCCTCTCGAACATGCTGATGTAGAAAACAATCATCCAACAATCCTCAAAACTGTTGCTAGTGTGCCAGAGACCAAACCACAAGTTGCAGTTAATATCTGAGAAGTTAAAATCCCCCATTATAAGGCATTCCTTGCTGCTTAGTTACCGGTTCACACTTCGTGGGAAAAATCATATTTGAATCCAGAGAAATCACTATATTGGATTTCTTTGGATTCAAAAGCAGCTCAATTTCTGCACGATGCTTTCTTTTCTTTATATTTTTTTTTCATTTAATCTTTGATATATCAAGAGGTTTTTCAAAGCAACTTCATTTGACAAAGGCTGGATTCCATTTAAGTCCACATTAGTCCACAAAATCATTGGAATACTGATCTTTTGTATTTAATCATAATAACAGATAGCGCCACCGAATGCTGAACAAATCTGTGTGAAATTTGGGTACTCATTGTACTAGTAGTTGCATGTGATGCAAGAAAGCAAGTGTATGAGCTTATGCAGAATCAGCCAAAAAAAAAAAAAAAATCACACCATTCCCTCCAAATGCCTGTCCAGTTCCTCCTTAAATTTATCCAACCTATCAACTTCCACAACGACAGATGGCAGTTTGTTCCAGCAATTAACCACCCGCTGGCTAAAGGCAAATTTCCGCACATCTATTCTACATCTGTCCTTTCTTAATTTGAATTTATGCCCCCTTAGGTTCGTAATCTGAACAAGTGGAAGTATCCCATCATAATTCAGCGTGCTCAACCCATTCAAGGCCTTATACACCTCAATCAGATCACCTCACAGGTGCCTAGTCTCCAGCCGCTGCAATTTGCAGAACTTAAGCCTCTCTTGATAAGAGGATCCCTTCATTCCCCTCACCAATCTTGTTGCCCTTCTCTGTACACGCTCAAGTAAATCTACATCCTTCCTAAAATGAGGCCCCCAAACCTGTACTCAGTACTCAAGGCGTGGCCTGACCATTGCCTTATACAGAGGGACAATCACCTCCATTTCCCTGCTAGCAAAATTCCTATATATCATTGACAAACCCCATGACCTGCCCTGGCAGCCTGTCTGCATTGCTCAGAAAACTTCATATCTGACTGCACAATTACTCCCATGTCTTTTTCATTTTCTACCAAGTTAAGTGTAGTACCACACAGTTGGTACGTTTCTCTGGGGTTACTTCTACCCATATGCAGTACTTTGCATTTGTAAAAGTTAAATTCAGTTGCCATTTCTTAGCCCATCTGCCCAAATTATCTAGATCCTTTTGCAGTACCACACCGCCATTACTGTCATTAACAACCCTGCCAACCTTTGTATCATCTGCAAACTTCGACATTAAGCCTGATATACCTTCATCGATATCATTGAAAAATATACAAAACAACAGTGAACCTAACACCGAACCCTGTGGGACCACACTAATAACATTAGTCCAAGAAGAGCAGCACCCATTGATTACCACCCTCTGTCTTCTCCCACTCAACCATCCTCTTATCCATTGTAGCAACTTACCCTTAATACCATTTTGCTCTAATTTGTACAGTAATCTTCCATGCGCAACAGTGTCAAAAGCTTTCCTGAAATGCAAGTATATGATATGATATGATACAAAAAGCCGTGAAATAGGGTTGAATTTAAAAGTGCCTGCAATTCTGCCCAGATACGATAGGAGGGAGCATATGATGAGACCCTTGTCGATCAATTCGGCCCTGGAAAGATTGTGCAAGGCTCAAGGGGTAGAATGTTTTTCAGCCTGGACTGTACTTGTTAACAGGAGAGATTGCTTCTACAGGGAAGGGATACACTTAAATAGAAAGGGTGCAAGAATATTTGCTGATGCTATCGAGGCAGTGTTAGGTGGGTCGGAAAACTCCTAGCTTGGGGGGGGGAGACAAAGACGAATAGATTAACAGTAGCCACTGGCAGAGGTGAAAGAGATTCTTGCACTGCTTCTATTGGAATGAGCAGAAGCCTGAAAAACAAGATGCAGGATATTTCAGAGACTGCTGGGAGTCATTGCGGTACAAATAAACACATGGGTTGTGTTAGGCTAGCTAAGAATAGAAACAGGTGCATGCATACTTGCGTGTACACCAATGCTAGGAGTTTGGTAAATAAATTTGATGAATTTGAGGTATTGCTCAAAACATGAAAGGCAGATATTGTTGGGATATCAGAGACGTAGTGTCACACAGATATAAGGAATGCCGAACTGGAATTTGGGGAGTGCAACGTCTACAGAAAGGATAGACAGGATAGGAAGTGGGGAGAGGTTATGCTATTAGTTAAGAAACACGAAATCCAAGGAAGTGAAGCCAGTCGACATCGCTGGACAGTGCAGTGTCGAGTCAGTTTGGTGTGACATAAACATTGGGAGATCAAAATTGAGAGTAGGAGTGTGCTTTAGGCCTAATGACTCTGATGAGTATAATAAGAAACTGTACAGAAAAATAGAGTGGGCCAGTAAATCAGAGATTCTTATAATGGGGAATTTAATTCCCCAGATATTGACTGGAATTTGTGGGTTGGTCACTCACACACTAGCAAGGCTTTTGTGGATTTATTGGATGAGTGTTTTCTTCATCAGCATGTTCGGGAGCCAACTAGAGGGAGGAATACTCTTGATCTGATTATCAGTAGTGATTCTTCATGCATTAAGAATCTGCATGTAAATGAACTACTAGGAGGCAGTGATCACAGTGTGCTGATGTGGGATTTACTCAAAGAGGTAACTACCATTAGGGGTAAAGGAAAGGGTTTTTGCTTTCGTAAAGGCGACTAGGATGGACTGAGACAGTATTTAAATTCTGTACAGTGGGACCAACTGATGATGTTACCAACAGCAAATTCAAAATGGGAAGCATTAAAAAAACTTATCTTGGAAGCTACTAGGCTTTACATACCAACTAAGAAATATTGTTCAAGGTTTAGACCAAAATGGATGTCAAATGAACTAATGAGGCATATGGCAGAGAAGAAAAATGCATGGGATACTTACAAATTAACACATGACACAGAAGCCTATGATAGATACAAGTTGATATGCAACCAAGTTACAAAGGAGGCTAGGCAGGCGAAGGCAGATTACGAGAAATCCGTGGCAAGGGATGCAAAGATAAACAGCAAAGAGTTCTTTACTTATGTAAACTCTAGAAGGAAGGGGATGAATCAGATTGGTCCACTTGATATTGATGGGTCAACTGTTGATGATCCTGCTCAGGTAGCTAACAAACTAAATGAATATTTTGCATCGACATTCACACATGAAGAGTTATTCAGCAAGGGGAATGCCAGATGTGTATTCAATTCTAGCAGTAAGCTACAGAATCTTGAAATAACTGTGAGTAAAGTGGACGAGAAACTGTTGAAGATAAACAAAAGAAAGGCACCCGGGGTGGATGGGATCTATCCAGTTATATTAAATGAGGCAGCAAAGGAAGTAAGCAAACCCTTAGCCATAATTATGAGAGCTTCCTTGGACTCAGGGGAGGTACCGATAGACTGGAAATGTGCAAATGTGACCCCAATTCACAAAGGAGGATCAAAGGGTGACACAAGTAATTATACACCTGTGAGTTTAACTTCTGTTCCAGGAAAATTAATGGAGGCACTGGTTAAAGAAGCACTGCAGGATCATTTAGACAAGACTTCAGTTATAGCTCAGACACAGCATGGTTTTGTTAAGGGGAAGTCTTGCCTGACCAATTTAATTGGATACTATGATGCAGTCACAAAACAACTGGATGCAGGGAATAACTTTGATATTATATACTTGGATCTTAGAAAGGCTTTTGATACTGTTGCACATGGAAGACTGCTACACAAATTGGAGCAGTGTGACACTGGAGGCAAATTGCTGTTATGGATAAAGGGGTGGTTGAGGGGGAGAAGACAGAGAGTGGTAATCAATGGACACTGCTCATCGTGGACTAATGTTATTAGTGGAGTCCCACAGTGTTCAGTGTTGGGTCCATTATTGTTTTCTGTATTTATAAATGATATTGATGATGGTATATCAAGCTTAATGTCCAAGTTTGCAGACAATACGAAGGTTGGCAGGGTTGTCAAGGACACTACTGACACTATGCTGCTGCAACAGGATCTGGAAAGGTTGAGCAGATGGGCTGAGAGGTGGAAAATGAAGTTTAACATTGACAAATGTAAAGTACTACATATGGGAAACAGCAATCCCAGAGCAACGTATCAACTCTGTGGTACTACACTGACAGTGGTAGAGAATGAAAGGGACTTGGGGGTGGTTGTGCAAGCAGATATGAATTTCTCTGAGCAGTGCAGACGGGCTGCAAGAGTAGCTCATGGAGTATTGTCAATGATATACAGGAATTTTTCCAGCAGGGATAAGGAGGTGATTATTCCATTGTATAAGGCAATGGTCAGGCCACACCTAGAGTACTGTATACAGGTCTGGAGGACTCATTTCAAGAAGGATGTAGAGCTGCTGGAACGAGTACAGAGAAGGGCAACAAGATTAGTGAATGGAACAAAGGGGTGCTCTTACGAAGAAAGGCTTAAGTTTTGCAAATTACAGTGTCTGGAGACTAGGCACCAGCGAGGTGATCTGATAGAGGTGTATAAAGCCTTGAATGGTTTAAGCATGCTCAATGCTGATGGGATTCTTCCTCCAACTCAGAAAAATCACCTGAGAGGGCATAAATTCAAATTGAGGAAAGACAGATGTAGGATAGACGTGCGGAAATTTGCTTTTAGCCAGCGGGTGGTTGGTTGGTGGAACAGACTGCCATCCCTTGTGGTGGAGGTTGATAGCCTAAATAAGTTTAAGGCTCAGCTGGGCAGGTATTTTGAACGAACAGAGGGGTGAAGTGGAAGTGGGTTTTTTTTTTTTTTTTTTTTGGCTGATGCTGCATAAGCTTGCTTTCTTGCATCAAATGCCTCTACTAATGCTAATGCTAATGCTAAGATCACGTTCTTTTAATTTTTCTTTTTTTTTCACACTTTTGAACGCTGAGCAAGAAAAAAAAAGCAAGTATCCATTGCAACCAAATTTCTGTTCTTGAAAAAATACGAAACATTTAGTGGTGTGGAATATAAATCAATTAAATGTTCTAAATATATCTGTCAAATTTTAAAATATTTTATGAATTCTTTGATAATTATTAATAATACATAAAGATTTTATAAAGCAATTTTGAAAATATTTATATTTTCATAACCCACTTAAAATTATTAATAAGTCGCTTAAAAACTTGCGTTATAACCACTTGAAATCTCTTGCAAGTTTGCATTTCTAGCCAACATCTTACAGTACAACTCAGATAAGAAGTTTTCGAAGAGACTGCAAAACTTCTTGTTTAGGTTTTTCTCGAAATCTCCTGGAAAATATCAGGACGTTTACAACTTCTCACGTGGAAAAATGACGTTAAGGGTATGAAATAAATGAAAATGAAATAAGTTAAAGATGAATTTTAAGTGCTATTTCAGAATTTATAAACGTTTTACTCTGAATCCATGGGAAACATTTTTAAACTGAAGATTTCTAATTGCTTAATATTCTATTCATAAAGGTCCTTACCAAATGATCATTGCCAAGTTGGAAGGATGAGTTCCTTTGGAGTTTCAACATCCTTAAAAGATCCCAATCACAATAAGATAGAGACCAATTCACGAAGTAATTTAGGTCTGTTCAGAAAAATCAGAACTTAACGGGAAATGCATCGCGACGTGCACGTATCGAATTATGGATATCGATGAAAACAATTGCAAAATATCACTTCCGTTATGTCAAAGGTTTTAAGATTAAAAGCAACAAATCGAACAAGTTAGTGTGTGGCATAATTTTAGTTTGTAGTAAATCATCGAAGCATAGTTTTGTGATATTCTCATATTTCTAATTTCTTCACGAGTTATTATTATTAATATTATCAGTCATATGGTGCAAGGAAGCCTGAGGCTTATGCTGCACCAGCCAAACAAAATTCCCAATTACACTAAGAGAGAGAAGGGAATCACCAAGAAAGGGAGGAATGATGATATCCAGCTCAGGACCCTAGTTGTACCAAGCCTATACTCCCCAGATGTGAGCCCCTGGGTTGCCATGATATTGAACTACCTAGAATAAGTAATGCTTCGCCATTGGATTCTCTGCGGATGCCACCACCCCTGGATGTTGATATCTGCCAAGAATAAGTAACATTAGTCTTCTCAGTGGTGAAGCGTTGCTTAATTGGAGGTAGTGCAATATCAGGGCAACTCGCTGTGAAGGCCTTCACAATATGAGATGTAAAAAACGATACCTACTTCGGGGTTTACTACCAACTAAAATGATTTTTGGCAACAACTTCTTCGTTTACCAAATGTTTATATTGTTTAATATTCCTTTTTATATTAAAAATAATTAATTTCAATATTTAAAAAACGTGTTAAGTGGGAAAACATCATTATATACAGAGTGTGTTCTTTATCACGAACGTTTTATGTGGGCAAACGTTTTACACGGGAAAATAATACATATAAACAATAATATACATATATATTTTTTATTGAAAATATATTTTTCAATAAAATATAAATTGAAATGTATTTTTCAATAAAAATTATAATTTTATTAAGCTAAAGGTTTTTCGCTTAATAAAATTTTTGTTGTAATGTTGTGGTTTTGTCGCCTGACAGCAGATTCCAGTTGCAAAATTGCGTCTACCGTGCGAGTGTGGTACAAAACAAAATTTCCTGAAGTTATTCGCTTTTTGCAAGCAACAGGGTCTTCACCAAGTGACATTCACGTGAACTGGTCGCCTTGTATGGCAAAAAGTTGATGACAAAGAAGCAGGTGTGTTTTTGGCCCAATGAATTTAAAGCGGGTCGCGTTGACATTGAAGATCGACATCATGGCCACAGTGTTCTGGGTTTGCCAAGGCGTTCTGTTGGTGGATTTCTTGCCGGAGGGAGCAACAGTCAAATGCACAGCTTTACTGTGCAACGTTGCAAAAACTGAAAGCCAACATCGACGCAAACAACCAGGACTCCTGACAAGCGGTGTAATTTTTTTTGCACGACAACGCAACTTCACACACTGCCCACACCACTCGTTAGTGGTTGCGCCCTAATCTTTGGGAAACTCTATCACATCCCCCCCCCCTACAGACCAGATTTAGTGCCTTCAGACTTCAATTTGTTTGGCCTTCTGAAAAAACACCTTTCAGCAAATCATTTCACCACAGATGAGGAAGTTCATCAGGCGGTGCGATGTTGGTTACTGCGTGTGAGCACGGACTTCTCTTCTTCAGTACTGATTTTGATACTCTCATCCATCGTTGGGATGGACTTCTGCATAAATAAAACAGGACACTTTGTGGAAGAGTAGTGTATGTTCACTCACCCCTTAGTGTGTAATTTCAACTTCGTATTATTAAACATCATCGAGAGAAAAAATGTGTCTCCTTACTTTTCGACAACCCCTCGGACTTGGGTGGTAGAGGTTGACAGTTTGGAGAAATTAAAAGGTCAGCTGGACAATTTCCTTTTTTCTTATTTATTAATTATTATTATATACATATACAGTATATTTTTAAAATTTTCTTCTTATGATTATTTTATTCATATCATTTTATTTTATTTATTTATTTAGTTTTTGCTATTGTATTATTGTTGTTAATAATTTATTATTATTCATTTATATTTTTGGCTGGCGTGGCATAAGCCATAGGCTTGCTTGCACCATGCGGCCATTGCAAATACTAATACTACCTCACTCTACCTAATCGCCTATTTTTTTTTTCTTTCTTTTTTTTTTCCCTTTTTTTAAAAAACTTTGTCTCCGCTCAGGAAGCTGAGGCGCCCCTGACAGAGACTATCCAGAGAATTATGGGCAGTTTGGCTACTTCCTGGTTGTGTTGGCGGACAACGTGGGGTCCCACCAGGACCCACGTTGTCCTGGCATTTGGCCCTGTGGCCAAATGCCAGGACACCCAACTAAACCCAACACAATACTGCACATTTAGCAGAGACCACAGATGGCTGCTCTTTTTTCATTTTAATGAAAATGAAGGCCGCCGTAGCCTAGTGGTCAGGCGCGCGGGTGCAAAACGTACACGTGCCTTGAGTGATCGGGGTTCAAGCCCGTGACTGCTGAATACGGTACTGTTCCTTGTATTTTGTCTATCTTGTGAATTTCTCTGACGGTTTGGTCGTCCCGGAGTATAAACAGAAAATTTAAATTTAATTTAATTTAATTATAACAATGTTTCGGGCAGTGCTGAACCGTATAGCTCCTGTGTTATACTGGATAGCAACATATACAGGGGCAGGTGTTGATATCATTGCCTTGAAAAATAGAGAAATATCGAAAAGCGAAACCAATAGAAGTAATAAATTGATTAATTATTTTCGTAGAAAAGCTTATAGTTAATGAATGAAAATTTACCAACTGATCGCTTTTCTTAAGATTTTGTCTACTTTACTTCCTTATACTTCTGCAAGCAGGAAATAATAATATTTTGCAAGCACGAATCAACGAGCGTGAAAGACTTCTTCTTACTGGCCATTATGTAAGAACCCATTCTCACAACTCCTAATAATAATATTTTTATATATTGGAAAATTATTATAGTTTTAAATAGACGGAATTAAGTAATTTGCTCGCGCTCCTCTGTTATTCGTTTCAGTAGAGAGCGGATTAGCGTTAGCAACAGGGGGGCCTGTTCGAAATGAAATTAAACTCTCCAGAGAGAGATCTTTACAGACCTCTTTAATGATTGGAGCAGTGTGGAATTGGAGGCAAATTGCTGCAATGCATAAAGGATGGTTGAGTGGGAGAAGACAGAGAGTGGTAATCAATGGACACTGCTCTTCGTGGACTAATGTTATTAGTGGAGTCCCCAGGGTTCAGTGTCGGGTCCATTGTTCTTTTCTGTATTTAGAAATGATATTGATGTTGATATATCAGGCGTAATGTCCAACTTTGCAGACGATACGAAGGTTGGCAGGGTTGTTAATGACACTAATGACAGTAACGCTGCTGCATCAGGATCTGGAAAGGTTGAGCAGATGGGCTGAGAGGTGGCAAAGTTTAACATTGCAAATACAAAGTACTGCATATGGGAAGCAGTAACCCAAGAGTAACATATCAGCTGTGTGGTAGAGATTGAAAAGGACCTGGGGGTGATTGTGCAGGCAGATATGAGGTTTTATTGAGCACTGCAGATGGTCTGCAAGAGTTGATCGTGGTGTCTTCTCAATGATATACAGCAATTTTTCTAGCAGAGACAAGAAGGTGATTATCTGCTTCTTTAAGGCAATGGTCAGGCTAAACCTTCAGTACTGTAAACAGATCTGGACTCCTCGTTTTATGATGTAGAGCTGCTGGAACGAGTACTAGAGAGAGAGAGAGAGAAGGGCAACAAGATTAGTGAGAGGAACAAAGGGTTGCTCTTACAAAGAAAGGCTTACGTTTTACAGATTACAGGATCTGGAGACTAGTCAAGTGCGAGGTGATCTGATTGAGGTGTATAAAGCCTTAAAGGGTTTGAGCATGCTCAAAGCTGATGGGATTCTGTATCTTGCTCAGAATAATCACCTGAGAGGGCATAAATTGAAATTGAGGAAAGAGAGTTGTAGGATAGATGTGGGGAAGTTTGCCTTTAGTTAGCGGGTGGTTCATTGCTGAAACAAACTTCTATCTGGCAGTCGTTGTAGAAGTTGATACCTTAAATAGATTCAAGGCAGAACTAGACAAACATTTGGAGCGAGTGAGTGGGTGAAATGAGAAGGGTTTTTTTGCTGATCCTCTCTATATATATTTTGGCTAATGCAAGCTTGCTTTCTTGCATCATGTGCCTTTACTAATGCTAATGATGATGGTCTATTTTGATGAATGGTCAGAACAATTCCCTTTTAAATTTTCGCAGCATTTATCACTTGTCTGGTGTTTATGTACCTGTCATTCCGAATGAGCTGGTAAATGAGTGTTTTTGCTTTCACTGGACGTTAGTCTACCTGCCATTGGTTAGTCCTTGATACCGAAATCACTTTTCGAAACTGTTGTTGCCACTTTTGAACATTAATCAATTGTCTGGTCCCCAAAGACTGTCAGTTTTCTCCGGATTGATGTGAGCGACTGATCGCCCGATTTGAACAGGAACTCCATTACATACCGTTGCAGGAAAAGGCTTTCCCTTTGCCCATCCTTATCTTTAGATATGAAAATATCAGAAAAATCATATTAAGTGCGTTAATGAGTAACTAGTAGTACAACAAGTGTACATCATAAATTACCGTCCCCCCACGTCCTTATGGATGCGCGTGTTTGAGTAATTTTGCATTACTTATTGATTTTTCCTTGCAGTTCAGATGAGAGAGGGATGGGGAGAACAAGACAGGTGAACAGAGAAGATAAAAACGATAAATAGATGCAGAGAGAGGAGATATACAGAGAAAAGGATAAATAGATGATGATGGTTAGATGAAAAAGAGAGAGAGAGAGACAAAAATAGGAAGGCGCTTTAAATGTAAATGAGAAAAGAGAGTAAACTGACATAGCTAGACAAATAGGAGAAATAAAACATATAGAAAGAAGAAAACGAAGCGACAAAGAAAAGAAAAATGTATATGGAGGAGGAACACTAAAATTCTTTCATTTCATAAAGCGGTTCATTCGCAAACAGGGTTCAAAAAGACCGCTTAAAGAGGCACCGCTTTTCATCTCATTCCCTTTCACCATTATTAAGAAAAAAAAAGTGTTACCTTACTTTTCGGAAACCCTTAGTAGGCAACTTATTCCAGTAATTTATAACTCGCTGGCTAAAAGAAAACCTCCTGCGATCCAGTCTAAACATCACCCCCGTAACTTGAAATTATGGCCCCTTGTTCTAGAATCATTTATAACCGTGAAAATTTCGGAGCGAACTCTGGAATAGCCTTGGAATCCAAAGAGAGGCCAAAAAAAAGAAATTTTTATTGGAAAGGAGATAATGGGAAGATAGGAAGAGGGTGGGATAAAAGTGGTGGGATAAAAAGACCGTAGTTGAGGCACCCGATTTGAAAGAGGACACAGTAAGGGAACCCCTGGTACAGGATGCCCATCCTGGTCCGGGGGGTTGGAGTTGAAGGTTATATTTTCTATACCTGATTCAGCTCATATGCTACGATTGCAAAGGATTAAACACTATGTGTTTAATCCTAGATTTCACGATCTAATCTTCTTATTAACTCATGAAACTCATTTTGGTGATGTAATGACACAAATAAGATTTTTTTTCGAAAAAAGTAGTGCTATGTCAGGGCAACTCGTTGTGAAGGCATTGATTGTTTTCATGTGAGCATTACTGAAAAAATAATAATACTAATATTAATAATAAAAAAATAAAATAATCTAACGAATATTTTATTTTATTTATGACAGACAATGTTACCGTTAACCAACATTACAGCATTAGTAATATACAATTAATATTACAGGTTAATTAATATTATTAGTGATAATCCAGTTAATGTTATATTATAGTTAATTAATAGTATTTTTATTATTAGTGATGGATTAAGAAATAAAATCTAATTTTAGCATTATAAGTTATAACATTTTTAAATATCTTCAAAAAATATTTATATATTCTTACAAATTAAAGTACAGTATATACATTTTTCGAAATTTAACATAAGCATGTATCTTTATTTTATTTTATAAAGCCGAAAAACATTTCAAAATTGAAAAAAAAAAAAGAAAAAGCACAAAAAATTGTATATATATTTTTATATAAATATATTTTTTCGATAATATTTAAATTTTCCCGCATCCCCCGTGATTGCATTCCTACAAGTACCAAAACATAAAGGATAATTTAAATAGATAGCATTTTCTTATCTACTGCAGCAAGCGCTGCTTAAAGTACATATTGCTGTTTAAAATTGAAAATTTCATATTATAAAAAAAAATTAAGATTAAAAAAAAGTTCCAGGAACTATCACAGTGAAGAGCTGCTGTTTAAACTAATTTTAAGAATTGACAGAGTTTTCTAGTAAAGGTTTCTTAATAAAACTGAATTATGCGAATTTTGCTAACGCGGCTTATTGGATCTACACTGCTCGACAAAATTAACAGAACACGTATGAACGGGTTTAAGTCGTTCAGCATGCGATGAAGTGGAAAAGAAATTGGTATGAAGAAGTGGAAAAGGATAACGATCAAGTGAGGAAACAGCCAGAAACTTCGGACAGGTATAAGGGACATTTATAGGGGTTGTATAAGAATTGCCAAAGAGATCGCTTTACACAAGTCGGAACAAGATGCTCGAAAATATGGTCACATGACAGGAGAACAGCGAATGATCCCTCTAAAAGCTAATCGGGCCTGACAGCAGTGAACCATGCTCTATATAAGGGTGTCTCTGAGATTTTGTGGCAATAAATCCCATTCTTCCACCAGCGCACAAATCCCATTCACCCCACCAAGTGACCGAGGAGTTGTACGCCCTTGGGCGTACAATATGATAATTTATATGCATTATTCCTTGCGTATAAATTATAACTTCTATGCAAGGAATGCATATAAATTGTCATATTTATCATGAATATAAATTATCGCCTGATAATTTATATGCGTCCCACGCATTTTTCTTCTTTGCCACGAGTCTCATTAATTCATCGGACATCCATTAAGGTGTAAACTTTGAACAGTATTTCTTAATTGGCATGAAAAGCTTCCAAGATTAATTCTTTGAATGCTTCCCATTTTGAATATGCTGTTGCTAACATCATCAGTTGATCGCACTCTATTCAATTTGAAAACTGTTTAATACCACTGTAGTCTCCTTTATGAAAACAAAAACCCTTCCGTTTACCCCTGATGGTAGTTACCTCTTTGAGTAAATCCCACTTCAGATTCTTAATGCATGAAGATTCACTACTGATAATCAGATCTAGGGTGTTATTCCTTGTGGCCTCTGTAAATTGCTGCTGTTGAAAATAATCCTCCAATAAATCCTCAAAAGCTTTGCTAACGTGCGAGTGACCAACAACATGTTCCAGTCAATGTCTGGGAATTTAAAACCCCCCATTACAGGACATTCTGATTTGCAGTCCCACTTTATTTCTCCGTTCTGTTTTTTGTTGTACTCCTCACAGTCTTTAATCCAACAACACTCTGTTGCTCTAATTTTTGCTTTTCCAGTGCTGATGTCACACCAAACTGAATCAACACTGCAGTGTCCACCCAGACAAATAGGCATTAAAATTTAAAGGAGTTTTTAAAATATAAAAATTCTTAATATTTCTTATAAAATATTCATTTATTATAATTGAAAAATATTTTGAAATTATATTTCTATTATAAAAGTTCTTATTTATATTTGAAATTATAAATGAAATTACAAATATTAACACCGCGATTCATTTCATAAATCTATTTATTAGAGGTTTGTCAGCAAGAAATTTGTATATTCTTTGTCGCCCTGTATCTGTGAGATTATATGTGTTACATTTCCTTTTTCTGCGGTTCAAAATCAATTAGGTTTATATTTTTGTAGAGCAGTTCAATGAATTGCGTTGCGGATAGATTGGCTTCTGAAAATGAAAGAAACGAAATGAGGTTTCAGATCGGAACATTTGATAAAACATGTAAACCGGATCAAGATGATGATCAGAATGAAAATTAGGTATGCATTAATCAATTTCAGTTCGTACTTACCCAATTGAAAAGAAATGCGATGACGTGAATTTTGTTCTTTTAAGGTGTGCAACACCTGGTCTGTTATCATTTCGCTCTCTCTATCACATTCTGAATAGTTCAGTCTCAATATTTTCAGCTTCTTAATGTTTGTTCTAGTGACAAACATAAGTCATTATTTATGTCCTTGTAGCTCATGGATAATTCTTGTAGATTTGACAGCATACTGAGAATATTGAGCAGTTTCTGCAAGGTAAGCAACAAAATCAGCAAAACATGCAAGTAAAAATAAAATAAAAGTTGTTGTTTATGGAAGTAATAGCCACAATAAACAATTTAATTAATTAACACTTCGAATTTACAAAAAAAATTACCTGACAGTATAAACTTACCTGGATACATTTTTGACTTCTAGAAAACATTGAATGATGGAAAGTTTTTCTTATTGATCGGTTATTTTGGAAAGTTGAATTTGAAATGTCGAGTGCCCTTATTGATTCCAATTCGGTGTTGATCCATTGGAATTTTTCTAATTCGTTCTGTTGTTGTCCTGTTCATTTAATATTTAGTAATGTATTATTTGTTTTTTGGTCTGTGCTTTCCTGTAAGAAGTATCCGATATCGATAATCGAAAGTTCTTGTAAGTTACAGTTCCTTAACAGTTCAAAGAACCTAATAATTTCAATCTGTAATTGTCTATTGTTATACTGCTCCCCTTCGTAAAACGTTATTGAAACATCCTTCAAACTGGCGTGAAATCTGTGAAAAATAGATGTGAAATTAATTAGCAGCCTCAATACATAAAAGAAAACACAGAAGACACAGAAATATCGCAATTATATTAATTGAATTCGTTCACTAAAAAAAACGAAATAAAATAAAATTGAATTGCATACATCGATAAAAACTGCTAATCATGTTATAATTACTGTTATTAATGAATATTAATTTTATACACTAAATTAATATGAAGTAATACAAATTACATAAAAATTTTCTAAATTAATTTCAACTTCTCGAAAACATTGAAAGATTTAAAGTTTTCTTAATGACTGGTTATTGAGTTGAATTTAAAATGTCGAGAGCCATTGTTTATCACTGCTACACGAAGCGATTTGCCACTCCGTTCCCCCCCCCCCCACAATAAAAAATTCAATTTTTGCCAAAGTACCTTTCTCTGTATTAATGCATGTGTCCATGTGCGACCAACTTCCAAAAGCCATAGTCTCTCCTCCTACGAACAATTTTTTTGTATAGAAACCAGAGCTGGTTCAGACAATTCTGCCCAGTTGTGCCCCCAGTGTTCCATGTTCTTCAGCTTAATGCGGTATAAGTGTTCTTCTGTTTTCTTATTAAATTTAGAGAATTCACTGCCGGATTAACAATCATTTTAAGACTCGTCATTATTGTTGGTGTTTTTATTGAGGGTCGTGATATTGGGACTCATCGTGTCATATATTTCACATTGTTTATTTTTTGGAACTTACGAGTAAAAAAGTTGGCATGTTCGGAAGAAGATGGCAAAGATATCGTACTCGGTGGCGTAACCATGCCAATGCGGGGAATCGGGGCCTACGAACGAAAGGGGTCGTTCGTAGACAGAAAAAATAAATAAAATAAAAATTGCATAAAAATGTAACTTTGTTACTTCTATTTATGATACAATTTACTGTCAAAGAACAACAAGACGTAAACGTAAACAGCGCTATAATTAACAACGAAGCTTGGATTCAGATGAAACAGGACAATGAAAATGTAGGAATTTAGCTTGATTTTCTTAAGTACGAACTTAAATTAATTATTGCGTATCTAATTTTCATTTTCATCATGATCTTGATCCGGGTTAGGTGTTACATATTACAATAGCTAACTTAGGCCTAGTGTTTCTATTGTATGCTGCAGAGGATCCTATTGGAAATCCTAGGATACTAAACATATCACCCCTCTTTGGTGAATATGGTTCCAGCAGACGTTGGATGTCAATCATGTAGGTGGCCTTTTCCATCTTTTCCACAAGGGTTATGTCCGGTCTGTTGTGCGGAGTAATCTTATCCGTTATTATGGCCTGATTCCAGTATAACCTTTGGGTTCGGGTCTGTAGTACTGCCTGGGGTGCGTACTTGTAGTATGGTACACTTTCTTTGGTCAACTGGTATTTCCTCACTAGCTTCTCGTGTATTATCCTGGCTACCTGGTCATGTCTATGAGTGTACTCAGTCTGGGTGATCACGTTGCACCCCACGGTGATGTGTTGGATCGTTTCTGAGGCCAGGTGGCATCGTCGACATGTGTCATCTGACATTCCGGGCTTCTTTGCGATGTATTTTCTATAGTTTCTGGTGTTGATTACATGGTCTTGGATGGCCACCATGAATCCTTCAGTCTTGGGGAAGAGCGTCCCGCTTGTGAGCCATACATTGGAAGCAATGTTGTCGATGTGATCTTGATGGAGGTCATTGTAGTGTCTGCCATGGAGCGTCTTCTTTGCCCATCTTTCTATCTTCGTTTATTGTACCGTCTGGGCGGGAAGGATGGGTTTCCTCGCTTAGGTTGAGTGGGGTATGCCACTTATCTATCTTCCTTATGGCCTGGTGGAGGGATGCTGTGGTGTTCTCGAAGTAATCCTTCAGGTTAACTGTCGCTATTTTCTGTTGTTCTATCAGGTCTATCAGGCCCCTTCCTCCCTCTCTCTTTCGATGTATTGCTATTCTCTCCACTGCTGACTGCGGGTGGTGTTGGCGACTCTTGGTCATCATTATCCTTCGCATGAATCTTCTAGCTCGGTGTTAGTCCAATCTATGACCCCGAATGTGTATGTTAGTACTGGAGCTGCATAGGAGTTTATGGCTTTAACTGTGTTCTCTCCGTTCAAATTTGCTTTCGGCAGGCTTCTAAGTCTCTGATGGTATTTTTCGGTCAGGCATTTCTTGATTTCCTCGTGCTCTAACTGCTCAGCCTGCATCATCCCTAGGTATTTGTAGGTCTCTCGTTCTGTCATAGCTTCGATCTCTTTACCAGTCAGCAGCTGGTAGTTTCGGCCAACTAATTTTCCCTGGTGCAGTGTGTGGGTCTTGCATTTTTCTAGACCAAATTCCATCCTGATGTCCTTGCTGAATTCTTCGGTGATCTAGAGTAGTCTTCTTTATTATCATCATTTTATTTTCGAAGTAATGTCACTTTACAGCTATGCTGCTACAGGACACGAGTTTCATACAGAGTTTAAATATAAATGACAGACAAATGCATTGTGTACAGAGCCCCCATACAATGCACGGCCTTAAACAGCTTCTGGTGAAGATACTTCAACATAAGAAACAACATATAAAAGTACTTGAGAGACAGAAAACAATTTTCTACTGAGAAGGTTAACGAAGAGTTTTTATATTATAGTTGCAGGAGAGAGGATTCTCTTGGCTCTCCTCCATCTCTCTCTCTCTCTCTCTCTCTCTCTCTAATCTTTCTATCTTCTTTTCTCTCTCTCTCTCTCTCTCTCTCTCTCTCTCTCTCTCTCTCTCTCTCTCTCTCTCTCTCTCTCTCTCTCTCTCTCTCTCTCTCTCTCTTTCACCTCCCGCAGTATCCAATATTTCTTTTTTCTCTCTTTCTGTTTCTCTCTCTCTCTCTCTCTTTCACCTCCCGCAGTATCCAATATTTCTTTTTTCTCTCTTTCTGTTTCTCTCTCTCTCTCTCCAAACACTCCCATGCTAACCAATGAGGTCTTTACAATCGTCTTAATGAATAGAAATGAGAGAAGAGTGGTATTTATCTCGGAGGGCTTTTTTAACGTTGTAAAAAATTCACTCTGTTAGAATTAGAGAGGAAAAAAATTCAAAAAAACAAAGGAAAAAATAGAAACCATTTCTCGACACATTTCTATGAGATTAAAAAATTCACGCTTACTAATTTCTCTCCAGCTGACTGAGGATTGTCCGTCCACTGCGCATTCATATCTGCACATCCTTCTCTTCCTGAAGATCTAAATCAAATACAAATTAAACCTTTCCTGACCGTCCCACATGCCAAGATTATTCGCCCGACATCGACAATCTAATTTACCAACAAAAAGTTTAAAAATATCTTTCTGAGAAACATTCAGAGAACAAGAGGTTTTCGGGCGTTCACCCCTTTTATCGATTATATTCGCCACCGACTCGACGAAATATTAAGAAACGTTACGTTTTTCGGTGACGCAGGTTACAAAACATTTCACAGATGAACGTTGTATGGAGAATGACAGAAGAACCAAGCTGGTATTGACTAATAGCGTGGACACTGGCTTTACAACTAGCTGTCCTCTTCTGGTAATGCAGTGCCCTCTGTTGAAACAACGCAAAGGTGGCATCGAGAAAACCAAAATATATAGCAGTACATTGAGTGTGAAAAGAGACTGAAACGCAGGGTTGTCAGCATCTTCTTTCTCTCTCTCTCTCTCTCTCTCTCTCTCTCTCTCTCTCTCTCTCTCTCTCTCTCTCTCTCTCTCTCTCTGTGACGATAAGGTATGGTCGCGATCTGCCGTCTATGTGATCTGTCGCGGTGTTCATACATGTTTGTGATCGTAGTAGCGGACTAAGTTTTCACCATTGATTTTGTTTTACTTCAACCCTTTTTTTCTCCTTCTATCTTCTCTGCCTCGCTTTATCCTATGTGACTGTTAGCAAATCTGGAAGTTGAGTATTATTTTCTTTGTACAAGTGACAGCTGTAGCAGATTGGCAGTCATCTGACTCCCGAATTACTGATCCTTCTCTTATTCTTTGCATTTCTTTGCCTTTATGTCATGCGAGCTGTTTGGGCTAAAGGTGAGATGTTTGTTCAATTTTTATTTAATTCTTTTTTTCGTTTCTTCTTTTCACGTCCTGTTCCATAACGTCCAGAATAAGAGTTTATCCCGCGAATTATTGGGTACACCAACGTAAGAAACGAAAAACGACTTGTTTTTCGTTTTTCGGAAAAACTTGTAAAACTTTTCTTCAAAATTAATACTTCGGAAAAGAAAATTACAACATAATGCGCATCTTTAATTATTTATATTAACTATAAAATGGCGTATTATAGAAATCATAAATATGTTATTAAAATTTAAAAATAATAAAATATTTTAAATTTCAAAGTCTCACTTTGCATATTTTTACTAAAAATATATTTATCCTTTATTATTAATATTTAAATGGATATCCGTTCTATTTAATTAATAGCTCCTACAGGAACTTGTCACTAATGCTTTATCATTGTATCAACTGAAGTCGCCATATTTTTGTAAAAGCATTTTTTTCTTATTTTCACACTTCTATCGCTCTATTAATCAAATAATTTTGTACGTTTAAGTGAATAAGGTCCAATAATTCACATTAGTAATTATTCTCATTATTTCTGCAGTTTATAACAACATTACAGTTTATTGCTTTCCTTTCTGAATACACCAAATAATTTCTAATATCAAAATTTCTAGCATTAAACGTGTGCAATGGTGTAAAGACAATATAATCATACCAATACATCACTATGTTTCTTCATATCTCACAAAACGCTATTCATTATCCTTACAGTAGTGGATAATTTAATTATATGTTGTTTCCAAAATTTCCCTTAATTACCCGTTCCAAAATAAGGTGTTTGACATTCTTACATCTCAAGATAACACATATCTCTTACGTGTATATAGAACAAAGTTTACAGTCCTTATATCTTATCTATATAATAAGTCCAATTTCCCTATCAGACCCCCTTACTTCCCTTTATACTAGAACATGTTCAAACTCTCTATTAATTTAAGGGTACTTCCTTTAAAGTCCTTTCCTCTCTTAACCTAGTATTGTGTTCTTATCTATTACTTACATATGCTGCTGTGTGGGTTTCTCTGCAGGCTTTTCTTTGTTCCTGCTCAGGGCGGCCATCGTCTTCTATATAGGGCATTGTCAGAATCCTCCTGGAAATCGTCGTCTGGCTAGTGGGCGGCTATTTTTCTATTGGAATCTGCTTTCCGTCCGAACTCTCACCTCTCTCTGTTCTGTAACTATTAAATCTCGTCAGGGTAGTCATTTGCTTCTGCCCGGTTTGCTCTGGGTATCCGAATCGTTCCACGACTCAGGATGCTTGACAGAATCGTGAGGTTTCGCTTCTCTGCTCTATCGGGAAACAGGACCTTTCGAAGTTCTGTTTCTCTTTCTTTTCTTCTCCACTCCTTTTTTTTTTATATCTCTCACTTATCTTTCAATAGAGAGACTTTCGTTTTCTGCATACTGCTCAGGTCGGTCCGCTTTTTCATCCTTTTCCTGATTGGGTTTTCCTTTTTTCAACAGAGACTATTCTCTTCCAGGACTCGCCTTTCGAACTCTCCCTAACACAGCGGCTCCAATCTCCCACTAATTTACAAACAAAACATGACTAATATATCTACATCACACACATGAGCAACAGACATTCTCCTCCGTAATTTCCGACTCGAAAAAACAACAATCCTCCGTTCACTTCCCCGCATAGCATTTTTGTTCCTTCCTACTCCCTAATTTTCAGCCAATCATAACCCGATCACTATCTACCTCTTCATCCTCATTCGCTCGCCCTTACTACTTCCGTGTCGAGGCCCTTATCCTTTCCAAAAGGACTTCCGACTTCTCGAATTTTCCAAAAGCTTCGTCGGAACTTCCGGGAGCTTAGAAGGATCTAGAATCTTCCATATGTCCATCCCGGTCCACTTACTCCTTTAGTCATGCTTTATTTCAAGCTATCGCTCCTTGAAATTATTAAAGTGCTCCCAGGGTCGGCCTGTTGCATCTAGTGGCAAGCTAACCCACCTCGGTGTATGTTCAATCGCCGGTCACCCTTTCCCTCTTAATCTTAAAAGTGCGAACCTTCTTGGGTTAAATAGAAAGGGTGCAAGAATATTTGCTGGAGCTATCGAGGCAGTGTTAGTTGTGTCGGAAAACTGCTAGCTTGGGGGAAGACAAAGACCAATAGATTGACAGTATCCACTGGCAGAGGTGAAAGAGATTCTTGCACTGCTTCTATTAGAATGAGCAGAAGCCTGAAAAACAAGATTCAGAATATTTCAAAGACTGCTGGGAGTCATTGCGGTACAGGTCAACACATGGGTTGTGTTAGGGTAGCTAAGAATAGGAACAGGTGCATGTATACTTGCGTGTACACCAATGCCAGGAGTTTAGTAAATAAATTTGATGAATTTCAGGTATTGCTCAAAACATCAAAGGCAGATATTGTTGGGATATCAGAGACGTGGTGTCACACAGATATAAGGGATGCAGAACTGGAATTTGGGGAGTACAACGTCTACAGAAAGGATAGACAGGATAGGAAGGGAGGAGGGGTAATGCTATTAGTTAAGAAATACATAAAATCCAAGGAAGTGAAGCCAGTAGACATCGTTGGACAGTGCAGTGTCGAGTCAGTTTGGTGTGACACAAGGTTGGGAGATCAAAATTGAGAGTAGGAGTGTGCTATAGGCCGAATGACTCTGATAAGTATAATAAGGAACTGTACAGGGAAATAGAGTGGGCCAGCAAATCAGAGAGTCTTATAATGGGGGATTTTAATTTCCCAGATATTGACTGGAATTTAGGGCTGGTCACTCACACACTAGCAAGGCTTTTGTGGATTTATTGGATGATTGTTTTCTACATCAGCATGTTCAAGAGGCAACAAGAGGAAGGAATACTCTTGATTTGATTATCAGCAGTGATTCTTCATGCATTAAGAATCTGCAGATAAAGGAACCAATAGGTGGCAGTGATCACAGTGTGCTGAAGTGGGATCTACTCAAAGAGGTAACTACCATCAGGGGTAAAGGGAAGGGTTATTGCTTTCGTAAAGGCGACTACGATGGTCTGAGACAATATTTAAATTCTATACAATGGGAACAACTGAAGATGTTACCAACACCAAATTCAAAATGGGAAGCATTCAAAGAACTTATCTTGGAAGCTACTAGGCTTTACATACCAACTAAGAAATGTTGTTCAAGATTTAGGCCTAAATCGATGTCAGATGAACTAATGAGGCATATGGCAGAGAAGAAAATTGCATGGGATACGTATAAATTAACCCGTGAAACAGAAGGCCATAATAGATACAAGTTGATCTGTAACCAAGTTACAAAGGAGATCAGGCAGCCAAAGGAAGATTACGAGAAATCTTTGCTAAGGGATGCAAAGCAAAACAGCAAAGAGTTCTTTACTTATGTAAACTCTAGAAGGAAGGGGATGAATCAGATTGGTCCACTTGATATCGATGGGTAAACTGTTGATGATCCTGCTCAGGTAGCTAACAAACTAAATGAATATTTTGCATCGACATTCACACATGAGGAGTTATTTAGCGAGGGGAAAGCCAGAGGTGTATTCAACTCTAGCAGTAAGCTAGAGAATCTTGTAATAACTGAGAGGAAAGTGGAGGAGAAATTGTTGAATTTAAATATAAGTAAGGCACCTGGAGTGGATTGGATCTATCCAGTTATATTAAAGGAGGCAGCAAAGGAAGTAAGCAAACCCTTAGCCATAATTATGAGAGCTTCCTTGGACTCAGGGGAGGTACCCATGGACTGGAGATGTGCAAATGTGACCCCAATTCAAAAAGGAGGATCAAAGGCTGACACAAGTAGTTATAGACCTGTGAGTTTAACTTCTGTTCCCGGAAAATTAATGGAGCCACTGGTTAAAGAAGCACTGCAGGATCATCTAGACAAGACTTCAGTTATAGCTCGAACATAACATGGTTTTGTTACGGGGAATCCTTGCCTGTCCAATTTGATTGAATAGTATGACGCAGTCACAAAAGAACTGGATGCAGGGAATAACTTTGATATTATATATTTGGATCTTAGAAAGGCTTTTGTTACTGTTGCACATGGAAGACTGCTGCACAAATTGGAGCAGTGTGGCATTGGAGTCAAATTGCTGCTATGGATAAAGGGATGGTTGAGGGGGAGAAGACAGAGAGTGGTAATCAATGGACACTGCTCATCGTGGACTAATGTTATCAGTGGAGTCCCACAGTGTTCAGCGTTGGGTCCATTATTGTTTTCGGTATTTATAAATGAAATTGATGATAGTATATGAAGCTTAATGTCCAAGTTTGCACACGATACAAAGGTTGGCAGGGTTGTCAAAGACACTACTGACACTATGCTGCTGCAACAGGATCTGGAAAGGTTGAGCAGATGGGCTGAGAGGTGGAAAATGAAGTTTAACATTGACATATGTAAAGTACTACATATGGGAAACAGCAATCCCAGAGCAACGTATCAACTCTGTGGTACTACACTGACAGTGGTAGAGAATGAGAAGGACCTGGGGGTAATTGTACAGGCAGATATGAAGTTCTCTGAGCAGTGCAGATGGGCTGCAAGTGTACCTCATGGTGTCTTGTCAATGATATACAGGAATTTTACTAGCAGGGATAAGGAGGTGATTGCCGCCAGGTGGCCGGTAGTACTAGTTGATGGTAAATTGTGCTCTCTAAAGTAACTTAAATTTAGTAAAAAAATCTAGATTATTACCCAATATGATAGATATCATCTTATAGTGGACGCCATATGCTTTCCAATCATATGGGTCATGGAGGCACTGGACTTATAGCAGATAAGTAACTTTTAATTTTAATTTGTGTTTGAACAATTTTGTTAAAGCCGAAGCAAACTACTGCCATTGTCTTGACCGGCTGAAGGTCACTGGTGTGAAAGTAGCTTTTTGGTCGCTATATTGCCTTCGGCAGTAGTTGCCCGCCCGCGACCACCTGTAGTTAACCCAATTGACTTAAAAGTTATTGTTCTTCCTACAACTCTACTGCAGAACAGTAAACTGACTACCCTTCCCCTATTAATGCTTGTTTTGTCATCTGCTGCTTATAGCTCTGCATAATGGCTGGAAAAGTAAAAGTAAATGCACATCGTAGAGCTTCACTGCGTTCCTGCAGGCAACCGCACCAGTCCTCGGGGGAAGAAAACTCGGAGGGGGTTCCCTCCTCGATCGCGATGACTAAAAACAAAATTCGGACCGCGAAACAACAGGCTTCCGCGGCAAATGAACACGGCGTACCTGCCGCGCACAACTCTCCCGGCGGCGACGATGCTGATTTTAATGGGGTGAACAGCGATTGCGATCCTGCAGCATCCACGAAGAGACTTCCTACCCTCAAGAAAAAGGTTCTCAAAAGACCAGACACATCTGGTTCACTCCCCCCTAAACAATGGGAGGATGAAGAGGAATGGGATGATATGCCGAATTTATTCAGCAAAGATTTTCCCAACCTGAAAATTATACACAAACTGAGGCGCAAAATGGAATACTGTCTCAGTAGCAAAAACAGCAACGTCACCAGGGCCGTATCATTACAAATTTCGCGCTGCTGGGGCTCTTTAGAGAAGAAGTTATATGAGGTCATTATAGAAAATGAACAGCTGAAGGCCACCAATGCCCAACTCCAACAAACTAATAAAATTCTATCTAAAGTAACAAAAAATCCAACTATAGCAGCTCTGAATACCGGGCTACCTTCCAACCAAGCTTCTGATGAAGATACTCGGCACCAGTTGTCTTATGCTGCCACGCTCAAACTACCTCAGATCCCCACCACACAGAAAAAGCATATGCTGATTATAAAAGCTAGAGAAGGGTGCGACATCCCAGATAGCGATGGAGTGAAGGACACCGTCCTAAAGAAGATAAAACCAAAATTAGACAATCTCCAAATCAAAAACATTCGCAAAATTCGCGACAAAGGGATAATATTGGAAGCAGCCACTAAGTCAGATCTAGAACAGATCAAGTCTTGCGGCACAGCTGAAGATCTAACTCTTACCTTTGAAACCCCTAAACTCAGGGGACCAAGTTTAATTGTGTTTGATGTAGATGGCTCAATCCAGAAAGTTGACCTACTGGAGGAAGTATATAACAGAAATCTCTTTGAATCCATGAGCAAAGAAGAAGCCATTAAGGAGATGAAAATTCAATTTTCCACCAATGCACGGACTCGCGGTCGACTTAATTGGGTTATAGAAGTGTCCCCCAGGATAAGGAGATTCCTACACAGCCAGGATAGAATTTTTCTGGGCTGGTCATCCCACAGATTCAGAGATTTTGTACCAGTCCTGAAATGCTACAAATGTCTTGGTTATGGGCACACCTCTGCTAAGTGTCTTAAAAAACAACCAATATGTGGGCACTGTGCTGAGGCAGGGCATCTCTACAAGAACTGTCCCAACAAAGCCTCACCTCCTAAATGCTCAAATTGCAAAGCAATTAACAAACCCTATGATCACTCTGTGCGGGATGGAGCGTGCCTTGTATATAGAAGAGCAGCAGATATAGTACGCAATAAGACCAACTATGGAAAATAGGATGCTCAACCCCCCCTCTCCCAGACTTCGTATAGCTCAAATCAATGGCCAAAAATCCATCTCAGTGGCAACACAGCTTCATCCCCTAATGGACGAGTTGAATCTAGACATTCTTCTCCTTCAGGAACCATACTGCGTCCGTGGAAGGGTCTCTGGTTACCCCCTGGCTTTCAGGAAAATCCAGACGACAAACCAACTGTGCCTCGCTGCTATCATCGTCCGCAATCCAGACTTAGTAGTAACACAGATAGAATCACTCTGCACTCCCCACCTAGCGGGGGCTACAATAGAAGGCAGCTTCGGCCGTATTGCGGTCCTAACAGCATACTTCCAATTTGGTACAGATATCCTCCCACACATAGCTCGACTAGAACAAGCTCTTGACCTCCTGGAGAACACTGATGTCATCATAGCCGCAGATTCGAATGCCCGGTCAACACAATGGTTCAACACCTCTACCGATGCAAGAGGAGATATGTTAGATGAATTCATTGCCTCACGCAGCCTTGAAATCATTAACAGACCAGGACAACCAACCACCTACTCTTCGGGAACTGGAGAGTCTAACCTGGACATCACACTAACTACTTCTTCTCTTCGCAATAGACTCCTCCATTGGCAGGTGCATGACACAGCCACTACTAGCGACCATCGCCTCATCACTTACAGTGTCACCGATTCTGCCCTCCCTCGTCAAGTGCCTATCCAGGATATCGTAAGATTCTCTACTAAAACAGCGAACTGGGACCAGTTTGACAATGTAATTCAAGATGCTCTTCATGACCCAGCTAGCAACTTCTACCAATCAATGAACAGTGCGCAGAAAACAGACTTTGTGCAGAGTCTGCTCCGCAAAGCTTCAGAGGCTTCCATGAAAAAATGTTCCAGGAAACCAAGATCTGTTCCATGGTGGTCGCAGGAACTCACTAACCTGCGCATTTCTCTGAAGCGCGCTCGGAAAGAATACCAACGCAAGAGAAGGACTGAACCTGCTCACATTGCAGAACAGTATAGAGACCAATTCAAAGCAGCCCGCCGTGAATATACTAACAAAATTTACCATGCCAAGCAAAGCTCCTGGCGTTCCCTTGTCGAGACTGAGGGGAACCGGAATCCGTGGGGTTTAGTCCACAAACTCGTGAGGAATAAGCTGGGATCCACGGACGTCATACATTCTGTCCGCTCTGATGACTCGTCTGAGACTACACACTGGGAAGATACAATCAACCGGATTCTGGATGAACTAATATATCAGGACAACACCAACTCTGACACTGACATCCACAGGACGATAGCAGTACAAAATTCCAGCTTCCAGCCAGACAACATGGAGGAACCATTCACGGAGGAAGAAGTCGATGCAGCAATTAAAAAAATCAAAAAAGGTAAAGCTCCTGGTCTGGATTTTATTGAAGGCGAGACTGTGCAACGTCTCTGGGCCATAGCTCCAATGATACTTCTTCAGCTCTTCAACACCTGTCTGAATGAGGGTAACTTTCCATCACGTTGGAAGCATGCTAACCTGAGGCTCTTACCTAAGGATCCCACAGGTACCTCCAAGGCATATCGCCCGATTGCGCTGCTTCCCATTCTCGGCAAGGTTTTTGAGAGACTGCTGCTCTCCCGCTTCCAACCCCGATATGAAGCCAGTGGTTTGGCATCCTCGCTTCAATTTGGTTTCAAACAAGGGTGCTCCACAATTGATGCTCTATCTAAAACCCTCAAAGTTGCAGAACAGTCGGATGCAACTTATGTACTGGCAATCTTCATTGACTTCAAAGGAGCTTTTGACACAGTGTGGTGGCCGGGCGTTCTTCAGAGGGCCAGAGTCTCTAACTGCACTTGGAATTTCTACCACTGCCTCAAAAGCTACTTCTCTAACCGCAAGGTCAGCATCAAAACAAAATATCACTGCATCACCCGACATCTAACCCGAGGCTGTCCCCAGGGCTCCATCCTGGGGCCAGCTGTCTGGAATATGATACTCGACAACTGGCTCCTGAGGGACTACCCACACACTACTCAGCTTTCTTATGCCGACGACATGGTTATTATCATTGAGGGCCCCACCCGCGCCACCATAGAAACCCAGGCTACGGTTGTTCTCGCTGCTCTGTCCGTATGGGCCACGGAAAATAAACTCTCAGTCTCCACTGAGAAGAGCAAAACCCTCCTATTAAAAGGCAAACTGGACTTCTCCAGACCTCCTACCATACGTTTTAATGGCCGCCCACTGAAAAACTACCGATCGGTGAAGTACCTAGGAGTAATTTTGGACGACAGGAGAACTTTCATTCCTCATATCCAAGCTATCAAAGAAAAGATAAAAAATTACATCAGTATGTTAGCACGCTTTACCCGCAAGGACTGGGGTCTTAAAGGACCAACTCTACGCCTTTTATACTCAGCAGTATTTATACCAATTGTCACATATGGAGCTGCAGTATGGTACCACCGAATGACTTTAGTGCATGCTCAACGTAAAATTCAGCAAATTCAACGACTTATGCTACTACAAATGACCCGCGCATGTAGAACGACATCAACTGCCGCCCTACAGCTACTAACAGGCCGCCTCCCTTTGGACCTCCACGTCGCTTTTATCGGACTTTCTCATGCCATCAAGAAGAATAAGGAAGCTGAATTCCTCACTATTCAAACCCGTACCGATACCGACATCAAACAGGAACATAAACGTGTGTGGCTACAATTCATAAACTTATGGCAAACCCGCTGGAATAACTCCACAACTGGTGCAACTACTAAACTTTTCCTTCCTGTGGTAACCTACATCAACAAGCAACGTTCCACTTGGTTCTTCCCTAACGTCTATGCTTCCTTCCTATTAACTGGCCACGGGTCCTTCAAGAGACGCCTTCTAGAGTTCGGCCTAGTCGAGGATGCCCTCTGTACCTGCGGAGAACCTGAAGACTGGGATCACGTGATGCACTCATGCAACGTATACTTAGATCTAAGAAACCAACTACTCCTAGACCTCCACACTACATCACTTCGTCCAGAAACCAAGTTATTGGAATCTAATGATGCCTTCCGTGCACTGACCAGTTATGCCAACGAGGTCTTTCGTCGTCGCTGGCATCACCTGCAACTCCCGAACACTACTCCTGGATAACCTCCTCTAGACAGCAACTGATACCCAGCACCGGAAACTTCCAGACATGAAACTGCAAATGGCGGACAGCCCTGTCGACGCCGCTCCGTGATTTTCCATTGTGACGATCCTGGACTCTTTAATTTGAACTTTACCTATTCTCTTTTTCCTACCCACAGTCTTTCTCCAGGACTCTCACAACTGCACCTAGCACTCTTCCTGCTCCGTTTAGCCTGGGAGGATGCCTACGCTCTGTCATCCTCGCTATCTTGTCTGTCTTCCACTTTCCTGTCTCTTCTCCGCTCTTTCCTTGGCTCTCCCCACTCTCGCTCCTGCAAGAGTGTGGACGGCCCGTCAGATGTCTTTTACTCCCTGGTCCGGCTCCTCGTGCCAGTGGACGGATGCTGGGAGGCTCCTTCCTGGTGATCGCGCCTCCCAGTAACGAAGAGGCCAGTCGAACAACACAAACAACACACTACTCACACATAACCCACACTGACTGGCTTTGCTATGTTAACAGAGTATTTAACGCGGATTTGTGGGAAACCACGGGAACCGCATAACAAAAAACACTATGTCCACTATGTCCACTAGCAGGGATAAGGAGGTGATTATTCCCTTATATAAGGCAATGGTCAGGCCACACCTTGAGTACTGTATACAGATCTGTAGGCCTCATTTCAAGAAGGATGTAGAGCTGCTGGAACGAGTACAGAGAAGAGCAACAAGATTAGTGAATGGAACAAAGGGGTGCTCTTACGAAGAAAGGCTTAAGTTTTGCAAATTACAGTATGTAGAGACTAGGCACTTGCGAGGTGATTTGATAGAGGTGTACAAAGCCTTGAATGGTTTGGGCATGCTGAATGCTGATGGGATTCTTCCTCTTGCTCAGAATAATCACCTGAGAGTGCATAAATTCAAATAGTGGAAAGACAAATGTAGGATAGACGTGCGGAAATTTGCCTTTAACCAGCGGGTGGTTGGTTGGTGGAACAGACTGCCATCCCTTTTAGTGGAGGTTGATAGCCTAAATAAATTTAAGGCTCAGCTGGACAGGTATTTCGAACGAACAGAGGGGTGAAGTGGAGGTTTTTTTTTTTTTTTTTTGGCTGATGCTGCATAAGCTTGCTTTCTTGTATCATATGCCTCTACTAATGCCAATGC